>NC_089592.1:11573292-11787161 GCF_019320115.1 Miscanthus floridulus
TTTCTCCCGAGGTTCATGTGCTTACCAAACCTAGTCCCCGTTATGTCGACCACTGACTTGGTGGTTCTGGGCTAATTGGCATCACCCGCCAAGCCGCATGTCGGGCACCGCAAGAACCTACCCCGAAAATGAGGGTAGCTCAATGACACACTCTACTAGAGTTGCTCTTCACGGCTCCCGTGGGGCGAGCACAATACCCCTCACAAAGCTCTTCTCTGGAGCACCGCACAAGCTTTTTTTGCGGGCTTCGACAGAGACCACCACCAAGCCATCTAGGAGGTGGCAACCTCCAAGAGTAACAAGTACCACCGGCTGCAACTCGATCACCTAGTGCCACTAGATGCAACTCATGATGCAATCGTACTAGAAATTGCTCACTCATATAATGGATGGTCACTATCAAGCATGTATGAGATGGAGGGCTCCTAAGCACTCACAAGCATGGACACAAAGTCCCCCAAGGTGCTCAGCACCTGCCATGGCCGAGACCACCTTTTATTTATAGCCCACACGAAAATAGACCCGTTGTACCCCTTCATTGGGCGCAGCTTGGGGTGTCTGGACGCTCCGGTCAGATCGACCAGACGCACCCTACTAGTGTCCGGTCAACGGATGTACGCCACGTGTCGCCTCCGTTCAACCTCAGTCATTTAATCTCAACGGTCAAGTGATGACCAGATGCAGCACAGTGCCAAGACCGGACGCACCTCTGCCGAGTCCGATCGTTTCCAGAGAGGTTCCATTCACGATAGGACGCGTCAGTTTGATCACGATTGAACGCAGGACTACAGTGTTCGGTCACTTCCAGTAAGCTTCCAGAGCTGCTCAACCACGACCGGACGCGTCCGGTCGGTCATGATCGGACGCTGCATTAGCATCCGGTCCTTTCACCTCTTCTCTGTGCCGCCACGTCAGCAGGACCGAACGCACCCACCCAGCGTCCGGTCATGAAGTGACCCAACGTCCGGTCCAAGACCGATGCCTATGCCTTCACTACTGCCACTGACCGAACGTAGGACCCCAGCATCCGGTCACTACGTGACCAGCGTCCGGTGCACTCTATAAAACCCTGTCTTTTCTGTACAGGGCGCCGGTGGCACCGTTGGACTATCCGCCGGTGAAGTTTCGAACCCTTCTCGCCTCCATTCATCACCGAGTTGATCCACATCAACTCCACTTCATCTCCTTTTTAAATGTGCCAACACCATCAAGTGTACACCACCTTGTGTATGTGTGTTAGCTTTCATAAATACTTTTCCAAAGGAATAGCCACTCAACTTGCCACGCCACTCAATCCTAGCTGACGTACGAAGTTTAGATCACTCGAGTGGCACTAGACGACCGATATGCAAACAGTTTTACCCCTCTTGATAGTCGGACCATCTATCCTAAAACGCATTCATAAATTCTCTACACAACATGACTAGTAAAATGAAATGCCCTAGGTTATACCTTTACCTTGCGCATTCCATTCCTTCTCCAATGTTGATGCAACACATGCACCAACCAATCACCAAATGATATAATCCACTTCATATCATCATGTGACTGTATTGGTTCATTGATCTTGACTTTACTTGCTTTTCACCGTTGTCTTTGTCCATCGGCGCCAAGTCTTGTTTAAGCTTCACCGCCACGCGGTCCATCGCTCCAAAGCCTTCGACTTGCCCTTCACGCTTGCAACTGGTCCATCAAGCCAAGTCTTGTCTTGATCTTCTCCACCTTGATCACATGACTTAATGTCATGTCTTATGTGCAATGAGTTCCTTCATCATCACATGTGTGAGCTTTGCAACATCTCCGAGCCATTTTCACCTTCATGGCATATGTTGCTCACAAACATATACACGTGGACTAATCATCTGTGTATCTCATATAAACACAATTAGTCCACCTACGTTGTCACTCAATTACCAAAACCACACAATGACCTTTCAATAGGGTTGAGTCCTGAAAACATCATCAGAGAAAGTGAGAAAACATGACAAAATAATTGCATGGATTAATTTAATGTTGGTCAAAATTAAAACATACAATGTGCTTCTACATTAACTCTACATTACCATTGGGCAGAAATAGAACTAATGCATAGAACTCATAAATAAAAATTTATAATATTGCTATCATCAACTTTGGTCAGAAAATAGCAATATCATAAATACAATATTCTTCTACATTAATTCTATATCACCGTTGAACAGAAATGGAATTAATGCATGGAAAACAACTCATGAATAAACTTATAATCATAATATGACTACCCCTCCAATTAAAATTTTCCTTTTGTCCAATTTAATTAGAGGGTGAACATAATCATAGCAACGGAAACGTGAAAAAGAATTTTGTCTACTTTTCAGAAACATTCTACTGTACTCATCTACTCTCTGAAAAAATTATTTCATTGGTTCAAATTTAAACAGAGATGGAAAACTAGACCTAATTTATCAAAACTTGCTTCTAAAAAAATAATACTCAAACTATTCTTTACTAAGAATTTGGCCTGGCTCAGAATTAGTGGCCCGCGGCCCAGCTAGCAACAGTAACGCGCGCGGCCTAGCAAGCAACGCGGGCAGCCCGAGCCTACGCAGCCAAAGCCCAGCTCACGCGCACGCTCCCCCGCACCCAAGCCGCAACCTGGGCCTAGGCCAGGATTTCACCTCCTCGCCTGGGCCGGATTCGGCTCGGTAAATCCTGAGTCGTTCATCTACATCCAATGGCTGGGCACCGTTTTCGTGAGATCAAAACCGGCGCCGCCGTCGGCTCCTAACCCTAATCCCCATTTCTCATTCTCACCCCTTCTCTCCTCTCTGAGCATCACGACCTAAGTGACGACGGCCATGGGTGGCGACCGGAGGAAAAGGTGGTGGCGCCGCCTCAGCACCCCTTGCCAGTGCACGCGCGCGGCACCGCCGAGTGGCACCACGGTGGTGCCCGTTTAGGCCCCCCGTGCTGATGCACACAACGCGGCAAAGTGCCGGGGAGCCGGTGTCTCTGCCCTTCCTTCCCACATGATGGAGGTCGCGACGGCGGGGAAAACCCAGGTATGTTCTTTCCTCTCCGTACTTTTTTCTTACTTAGGGTTAGGGTTTGCACGGGATTTGAGTTGAAATCGAAGATCAAATCATCTCCTTCTACTTGCTGAAACTTAAACTACCCCAAATCCTATATCTATGCCTAGAACCGACTTAACTGATACCATTGATAGACTTAGTGGATCACCTAGACATAGATCTAGCGGGTACAACCTTACATACGGAATGAAAACTTTCTAGAACATGATCTAGAGAGAGAGGAAGGGAGATGAGATGTCACCGACCATCCGCGGCCTTGGAGGAAGAGCTCGACGTAGCCATGGCGAAGGTGATGCGGTCCGGGTCGGCGGAGTCGCGGTCACAGCATTAAGGTCGGTCGCAGTGTAGTGGTGGCACAGAGGCGGCGATGAAGACGTTAGTGGAGCTTCCCGTCGCTGCAGCGCCTCCCTCTTAGATCGGATTAGGGTTAGGACTGTAGGTGAGAGAAAGGCGGCTCAGGTGAACCTCGTGACACGAGCCCCCGCCTCCCACCTCCTTTATATTGCACTGCGCGACGGGGGCCCACCAACCATGAAACGGTTGGACGCCCCCGATTAGGGCGCGGATCAAGGCTCCAACTCGGTCGTTTGGCCGAGCCGAGAGGAGATCAACCTAACAGTTCGTAGCATCAGAATTAAGGCAGGAAAAACTACGAGGCAAGCTGAAACTTTTGCCGCAGCCACACATACATTTTGGAATCCCAGGGCGGTCATTTTGTCGAGCAGGTGGCGAGGCCGAGAAGACAAGAGGGGCAGGGTACCAACCTTCTTGGCCGCAAGGACAAGGGCGTGACTCATAGCCTTAGGTTGCTCGGAGAGGTTAGGCGCCGGTGGCTGCGCCTGCGCTGTCGGCGGCGGCGGCGGCGCGCGGGGTTGGCCCTGGACCTGGGGTTTGGAGTCGTCCTCGGCTTAGGGTTGGGGTTGAGCGGGTCTGGGTAGCTGTTGGAGAGGCGGTCGGGCGACGCGTCCCGCTGCAGCGTGCCGAAGGTGTTGACGGCGAGCACAGCCATCTCGTCGAGCTGGTCCTGCAGCTACGTGATGTTGTCCATGACAAATCCCACCTCCCCCTCTCTCTCCCTCTCCTTCCTCCCCTCCTCCGCCTTGTCCCTGTTGCAGGCGAGGCGAGGCCGGCGGCTTTATTGGACCAGGCCGACTTCATCCTAGACTGGGCCTGCAGGGCCCAGCCACCAGAGTGTGGGCCAGGCCGGTGCCTGGCTTTCCAGTCTCTCCGTCTAGGCGTGCGTGTGTGTGTTAATGATTTTTTATAGCATTTAATAAAACGTGATTTTTTAATCCGGTATTAATGTATTAGTAAAAATAATAAAGAATATTAATTTGTATTTTGAATACTAACTGTAATTACACTCGGAATCCTTATCAAATACGATTAGTTAATCTCGCGGTTAACTGGTCAAACCGGGACTAAATTCAGGATATAATGACACACGCACGCATAATCCTTCCATTATCAAGAGCGCGGGAATCGGATCATCGACAAGCGCCAACGAGAGGCATGGCCGGCGCCGAGAAACCCGCCGCCGCCGCCCCGGTGCCCGAGCAGGAGCAGGAGGAGGAGAAGAAGGAGGTGCTGTTCGCGGCGAAGCACGCGGAACTGGTGTCGGAGGCGCGGGGCGTGGCGCGCCAGCACGGCGTGGCCGTGACCACCGTCGCGTTCCGGCCCGACGGCACCGTGGTGGCAGACGAGGCCGTCGGCATCGGGCTGCAGGAGCCGGTGCGGGCCATGATTCAGCGGGCCATAGCGAGGAAGGTGTCGGCGATGGAGTCCGGGGAGCTGGCCGCGCACCGGAGGGAGCTCCAGATGCTGAGGGGCATCGTGGTCGGTGAGCTGACGCAGGCCAATAAGGTGGTGCCGGGACGGAAGGAGAAGGACGGCGGCGAGGTGGTCGTGGCCCAGAGGGCGCCGGGACAGCAGCAGGAGATGGACGGCGCCGCCGGCGCCGGCGCCGGGTGCGACAGGATCATCGGCAGGGTGGACTAGCTTGTTCCTCATCGGTGCTGGGATCTCGGATTGGCCGTCCAGATTCTGTCATCAGCCTTAAGCTGATTGTTCATCATTATTTTTTTTTTGTTAATTTGTTGTGTTGATTCTTTTATTCAAAATTTTTTTGTTAATGTGCACCGTGCTTGTGCTGTACACTTTCACCTTGCAAACGGTTTGTTGGTGAAAGAATAAAGGAAGAGGACAAAAACACGTGTCTTTTTTATTTACACATGTACTGTTCCTAAAAATAATTTTCTTTTCTCGATATCCGATTTTTTTTTACTCAATCTCCACCCTCATGTGAAACTCTGATCTCTCCCTCTCGTTTTTATCGTGAGGTTTGTATGTTTTCACAAACTTTGAGGGGTCTATTATCAATAGATTCTTAGATCTGTTAGACAAGAGTTTTATTAAAGTTTCATCTGCACTCAATAAGTTATCACATAAACATCTTCGGTGATGTGTGGCAACGTCTTAAAAAGAGCAGGAGAATGTGAGTTTTGTGTAGATGAAATTCTCTTGGCTCGGTTTTTCAAATCTAGATGAGTCATAGAATTAAATATCTACGGAACAAAAAGTTAAAACTTTATATCATAACTTATTATTTTATCTATGTTTTATTACATTTTATATTTTAGAAAAACAACGATACAAAACTCTACACTGAGAAAAGCTTCTCATGTGTAGGTTGAGAAACAACTCGAAGGGCAGCTGTCCTGGATGTACCACTCAGAACTTGAGAACACATGCATATGAGCACGCCCTATTCGTTTAGGCTTATTTGACTGATAAGTTATGGCTGAAAGTACTGTTGACTGATTTGGTGTGAGAGAAAAATATTGTTCATTAACTGAAAAAGTACGATTTATAAGCCAAACAAGCCCAGGTGAACAAAACGCATGCTAAAGATGGCTTGTGTGGTCAGTGGTCACAAAAAAACTCAAGACAATAGGTATATAAGGCTATATATATATGGTAAGGCTATTCTGCAGCTAGCCATAGAATAACGTATTCTATAGCCACCTTGATTTACGATAATGTTTATATCAATTTACGATAACATGAATATGAATTTACGATACTCGTGTTACTACAACTCACGGTGATACTTACCATAATGTTAGTAAATCACTTAGTAATAAGTTATTGTAGTCTCGTAAATTAGCATAGTAACTATCGTAACTCAAAGTGGCTACAGAATAAGTTATTCTATGGCCAGCTGCAGAACAATATTATATATATATCGGTGTTTCGAGTAAATATCAACTAATAAATTTGTATTTGTTGCGCGTTAGGCCCGGATGGTGTGCTAAAAGGCGCAATGTTTATACTGGTTCGGACAGAATGTCCCGACGTCCAGTTTGTTGCTGTTGCTCGTGTTATTAGCACTAAAAGATTCATAGTAGGGGTACAAACGGTCGAGAGAGGGACAGATCCCAAATCTCTAATGGAAAGGTCGAACGAGTGCTGAGAGTTTGGTTGCTGCTCAGCTATGTGTTATGTGGTGCGTGGTGTGTTGAATCGATCCGTCCCCTTAGTGGGGTGCCCTATCCTACCTTTTATAGATAAGGGGGAGCAGGGATTATAGATTGGAGAAAGAGGAAAACCAGAGGCAGAGAAGGTCCTTCGAAGGTGTCGGATCTTCCTTTTCCTTTGAGCCTATCCCGCTGACACGTCAGACGGTGCCGGGGATAGCACGTTCGCTGATCCTGATAGGGCCGTACTCTGGCTTCGTTCAGCAAGTGGCCACGTCCTGTCCCGCCCCGGCAGGCGGTGCGACGCACCAGGGTGTCGAGCCACGACCCTATGGGGAGCAGACGGCGTAGAGGCCCCACATTCGTACTGTAGATGACATGAGTTTTCTTCTTGAACCGTAGTGGTTGTCGTATGTTTCTATCATGATTCGTGCCCGAGAGCAAATGCCGGTGCCCATAACACTATAGGATAAATGTCGGCGCCCGTAATACTGTTTGGGCTCTGACATGCCTGGAAGGCTTAAAGCGTCCGTCTGGTCATATCGTGATGGTACATTCCTGTAGGCGTGCAGGGTATGGTCCTCTGTATTATGATTGACTTGAGTGTCCCGCCTTATCTGCGCACGTAATTATGGTGAGGTGGAGTCTGCCCCTAGACGTCGGGCGAGGCAAAGTCCACCCCCGGACGTCAGGCGAGGCGGAGTCAGTTCTCAAACATCGGGTGAGACGAGGCGGAGTCTGCCCCCGGACATCGGGCGAGGCGGAGCCCGCCCTCGAATGTCGGGCGAGGTGGAGCCAGCCCTCGGACGTCGGGCGAGGCGGAGCCTGCCCCCCGACGTCGGGTGAGGCGGTGCCTGCCCTCGGACGTTGGGCGAGGCAGAGTCCAGCCCTCGGGGGTCGGGCGACGCAGAGCCAGCCCTCGGACGTCGGGCGAGGTGGAGCTTGCCCCCAGACGTCGGGCGAGGCGGAGTCCAGCCCTCGGGGGTCGGGCGACACAGAGCCAGCCCTCGAACGTCGGGCGAGGCGAAATCCAGCCCTCAGGGGTCAGGCGAGGCGGAGCCAGCCCTCGGACGTTGGGCGAGACGGAGCCTGCCCCCAGACGTCGGGCGAGGCGAAGTCCAGCCCTCAGGGGTCGGGTAAGGCGGAACCAGCCCTTGGACGTCGGACGAGGTGGAGCTCGCCCCCAGACGTCGGGCGAGGCGGAGTCCAGTCCTCAGGGGTCGGGCGAGGCGGAGCCCGCGCCCTAGACGTCGGGCGAGGTGGAGTCCAGCCCTCGGGAGTCGGGCGAGGCGGAGCCAGCCCTCGGACGTCGGGCGAGGTGGAGTCCAGCCCTCAGGGGTCGGACGAGGCGGAGCCAACCTTTGGTCGTTTGGACAAGAAGTGTAGTTGTGTTTTTATCTGTTCGAAAACATCAACGTTTGATGGTTATTAGCTCCTCCTCTTTGGGTACCTAGTACTAGGTCCCCGACAATATATATATATATATATATATATATATATATATTAGCCAGCTACAAAATAAGTTATTCTGTAGCCACCTCCATTTACGATAAATTTTATATACTAATTTACGATAATGTCAATACATATTTACGATAATTGGGTTATTATAACACATGAGAATATTTATTATAACGTTATAGTAAACAACTTAGTAAGGAGTTACTGTAATCTCGTAAATTAACATAGTAATTATCGTAACTCAAAGTGGCTACAGAATAAGTTATTTTAAGGTGGCAAGGTGCTACCGGCACTTAAGCTCTACTAAACAGTTAGGGGAAAAAGAATGTCTATGGAAATCTAATACTCGAACAAGAAAATACTAATAATATAATAATAATAGAATAATATAAAAAAGGAAAGGAAAAAAAAAACCGTCCACCCCGTGGCTCCCCACAGCCCTGGGAAAAAAAAACGAATCGCCTGTTTCCCCTCCCCCCAGCTGACCGCCGCCGGGACGCCGCCACCCGACCACCCCGCGGCCCGCGCCCCCCGCAGCCAGTGAGTTCGAAACCCCAGAGCTTTTTTTCTGATTTTGTAATGCTCACCGTTTGGTTTCTCCCCGTACCCTGCCGCGTGTAGCCAGCCAGCCGCCGCCGGCCGCAGCCCGCAGGCGATGAAGCGCTTCTTCCAGCCCGTGCCCAAGGACGGCTCCCCGTCGAAGAAGCGGCACGCGGCGGCCGCCGAACCGGGCGACGGCCCCGCCTCAGCCGGCGCCGCCACCGGCGCTGGCGCTGGCGGGGATGGAGAGGGGAGGCCCGCCGAGGAGCCGCGCAAGTTCCTGACGTGGAACGCCAACAGCCTGCTCCTCCGGATGAAGAGCGACTGGCCCGCTTTCTCGCAGCTCGTCGCCCGCCTCGACCCCGACGTCATCTGCGTCCAGGTGAGCGATCTGGTTTCAACCGACCCCGAGGGGGTTCAATCTGCAAGGCCACCCGCTCCTCGGAACCACCTGTAGGCGGGCCGGTGGGGCCCGTATGCTGCAATGCAGGCGCCCCCAAGAGGCGTACCGTGGGTTATTGCAGGCATTTCGTCGAGCAGGTTTTGGGCGTACGGTTTTGTGCTCCCTTAGTTAGGTAGAGACTAGTGTAATGTTTATGGTCAGCAAGGGTTTTAGATTTTATCTCTTATTACTGCTCGTGGTGAGTGTCACATTATCCCTGCAGGTATTCTCTGGCAAAGTAAAAGCACTGAGACATTGGATTCTATTTTTTTAAGTTAACACTTGTTAATATTACCTCTGTTCCAAATTATGGGTTATTTTGGCTTTTCTAGAGACAAAGTTTAGTTTTTACTATGTATACGCATAGCATAAGCCAAAATGACCTATAATTTGGGATAGAGGGAGTTCTAAATAACTAATGGTTTAATTCTGCTGTTGGTGCTTGTCCATGGGATCATATGGTTGGTATGTGCGCATCAGAATTCAGAACTTCACTACTTGTGAAACACCTCATCCTAGAACTGTTGTTGTGGCCATGGTTGCTGCCCTTGGAAGCCACACTTTCCCAAAAGTTTTTATGTGCACAATCTACCTGACAAGTGCATCCATGAAGCACTATTTTTTCTAACTATTTAGCTTGTTATTATTGTCTTTGCAATTTATTATCTCTAAGAGAAGAATCTTAGTTGGAGGTTTAGATTGGTCTGCTATACAAAAGTCCGTAGTCCTTTCAGTGCCTCCTCACTCAGTTGGCCACATCTTGTTCTTAGTTACATGATTATTAATATATGTATATCTGATAAAGATAAACCAAACTTCTTTGTTAGGAAGTGCGGATGCCAGCGGCTGGTTCCAAAGGGGCACCTAAAAACCCCAGTGAACTAAAAGATGACACAAGCTCTTCACGGGATGAAAAGCAGGTTTTGTGGCATTTGCAAAGATAAATATACTCTCTGTGAATATGTACAGCTACTTTTGTTATGTGTTTCCTCAAAATTACTGGATCATCAGCTAAGCTGGAATTACTATCACTTGCAGCCACAAAAAATGTGTTTTATCATCTTGATTTTTTTTTTCTTATTATGTTAGAGGATACTACATATTTGAAACTTGCACACTTTTATTCATATCAGTTGCACCCTGTTAGGCTGTTGTGGACATGGCACCACTAGCATCAGCAGTCCCACAGGAATTTCTGTAGCGATACTGTACTTATGTGCTCATAATTCCTATTGCGATACAGTACTTATGTGCTCATGCAATAGCATAGCAACTGCTACTGTTCATGTGGGCCTCGCCAGTATGGCTTTAATTGGAACTGCAGATGATAATAGGTAGTGAAAACGTTGCAATAACTACACTCTTGGTATTTTCAATGGACAAACATCGTGAAATGTATTCCTCCTGAGGCCATGGACAAACATACAGAAACCGACCTAATACTCCGTTACAATCTGTCTTGCATTGCAACTCCATCTTCCAATATCCTGATCACCTTTGAGCCATGCAGTCTGGCCATCCCTCTATTGTTGTTATATGTGTTGATTGTGCATGTGAATGCGTTTCATTTTTCGAGCAAGAGATTCAAAACATAAGAAATTTAGTGAGCAGTGCAAGCAGAAAAGTATTCATAACTACTACAGACTTATATGACTTCCTAATACTAGCAAACTGCGAAGCTCCTGGATTATGATTTATATCTCAGTGTCGTTTGTTACATTGGATTCAGTGGCTCAACTACAAAGTTGTTACATTACTGTCACACTTCTTGATGTCAAGCAGGTTGTTCTGCGTGCTTTGTCAACTTCACCCTTCAAAGACTACCGTGTCTGGTGGTCTCTTTCAGATTCAAAATATGCTGGGACAGCTATGTTTATAAAGAAAAAGTTTGAGCCTAAGAAGGTGTCTTTCAACTTGGATAGAACATGTATGTTTGGAGATGATTTCATATCCTAGCTCTATACACAATTTTCTCCATACACAATTTTCTATTCTCTATTCTAATGTCACAGCCATTCTGTTTTGCATATTATAGTTTTATGATTGTATTTCAAGATCTGGTTTAGTAACTGCTTGTAATTTGGTATTCATAGTCTATGACAAACCTGTCCAAACTTACTGAATATTTTAATATAGAATTTTTTGAGAAGAAAGAAAATTCTACTAGTTGAAAATCATAACAGAGCAAAACATCTTACTGATCGTGACAGCTAGTTCTCATGTTTTTATGCCATGGGCTAGAGGAGCATGTGGGTGTATTTTGCACTTATAAAGTCCTAAAAGATTATGGTAACTTTCATAGATTGTGTTGGAATTAGGATAATCATTGCAAGAATATGTTGCAAAACAAAACTCAAGGCATGCCTCTGTGTATCTGTTCATCGTCTCTCGATATGTCTATTCACGTTTTTCTGTATAAAAACTAAAATTAAGGAATGAAAAGGTCGAGGCCAGCAAGCTCTTTGACAACTATAGGCATATTGAATTGTTGTTTGCTTTTAATAACTAAATTTTACTTGTAATACAATTATTTCTTAGATTTCACTTCCCTGCACTTTTCAGCTTCTAAGCATGAAACCGATGGGCGCGTTATAATTGCGGAATTTGAATCATTCCTCTTACTAAACACTTATGCTCCAAACAATGGATGGAAGGAGGAGGAAAATTCATTTCAAAGAAGGCGTAAGTGGGACAAGAGGATGCTGGAATTTGTTCAACATGTGGACAAACCCTTAATCTGGTGCGGGGACTTGAATGTCAGGTAATTGAGAAAGTAATTTCTCCTTATTGAAAATAGACCTTATTATTAATAAATACTTCCCATGCTGCTCCTTGTACCATATATAAATTAAGCTTCATGCAACTCTTTTCTTAATATTTAAATTCAACATGGAGATAAAGTATTGTCCTGGTTAACAACATAGAACTTGGTCAAAACAACCATATATGACTCATAATACTTGGTCAAAATAACAATATGCAATCTGCAATCTTGCATTCTAAAAGAAAATATGATATATAGTGCAGAGAGAAGTTTTGGTTTTATTTATTTGCCCAGGGAGTTTATGTTTGCTATATCAGTATGCCATTTTTCAAAGACAAACTTTTCATCCTATACTTCACTTGTATTTGAATATATTCCAGTCATGAAGAAATCGACGTCAGCCATCCTGATTTCTTTAGCAGTGCTAAGCTCAATGGATGCACCCCACCCAATCAAGAGGTAATATTTGTTTTATGCTGCAACCCACGGGCCACAGACATCTTGCTAGCAAAAGATGTGGCTCTCCCCCAAAAGCATGGTTGTGGATATTTCTATTTTCTTTCTGTCTTACCTTGGGTGCCTTTGGTAGTGGGCAAGGTTGTACATGGCAAACCTTGCTAGTAAAGGATTTATCTCTCCCCAAAATCAAGGATATCATTGCCCCTATTCCTTGCTAGTCTTACTGAGCAAGGTTAGGTAAAGGATCCATATACAAGTCAAGAAGTGTTTTTGTCAATGAGTTTGTTTTCCACGCATAAGCTTTTGTTTATACTATATTTCAAAATTGATTTGTTCTTGTGTCTCTGCCATACAGTATACTTTTAAACTCTATAAACCACTACAATTGTAGCATAAACTTAACTTGGTGTGATCATACTATGTTCTTTTGAGTGTGTGTGTGTGGGTGTTGTAGTTTTACTCACTTTTCTCCTTAATGCACCAATACACAGCTCTCCCTCTTCTGTTTGTTTGAGAAAAAAGCAGTGTACATACAACATGGTTCAACTGATGGTGGAATGACTGAACAGTTAGTTGATATTACTGAATAGTTCGATAGAGCATAATCATTTTTACAAACCATGTATTTGTAGCCAACTTGTGCATCACAATAAAACAGACAATTACCAATAATTAGGTGTCAGACCAACTAAGTAAACAATAACATACTGTCAAAAATATTTGTTGATCAGAGGTAATTTGTATGTCCCACAATCTGATTCTGTAGGAGACTTGGAGCATTTCTGATTAAGTTCAGAATTGAGTTCCTGACAATGACTGACTAGACTTTCAGACTTCAAAGGACATTGTATGCTCCATCATGTGAAGTTTCACATTTGACTGGATCTTTTAGTTCTACTGGGCCTCTGGTATCCTTTTGGTGGTGTGTATGTTTGGCTATTGCATTAGCACAATGAAGTCTTTTTATATTCTGCACCTGCAGGACTGTGGGCAGCCAGGATTCACCCCAGCAGAGAGGCGGCGCTTTGGCAACATATTATTCCAGTAGGTGAAACTAATACATTTGTACCATGGAACACCTTTTCTTCTGCCATGCATGGCTAATTATAACTAGCTATACACTGGTGGTGCATTTAAAATTAGTAGCCAATTCTTCCACCCAAAAAAAAAGAAAAGAAAAAAGATGTTATAAATTTGTGAGGTTCTATCATGTTCTTATCTAACTGGTCTCATAAAAACGAAAATTCATGTTTAATGTAGTTACCAGTCTGTGCACCACCTATTATGGATGTTTAACAAAAGATACATAACAGTATTGGTTAGTTTCTCTTCAATAAATGACTCAGATGAGCCATATTTTGTATCGGAACTCATTCTACCACAGCCATCCTGTTTGGGGATTTGCTGAGGCTGTCAAATTGATATAGGCCTGAGCATACTAGAATATCTGTGTGCCAAAAGTCTATGAATATATTTAACCAGAATAAAAGGAAATATGCCACAAGTCTGAAATATTTTTAATGAGAAAAATATCTGTCAACAAACTATGATAGCTAATTATGGTACCATTTAAGGAATCAGGCCACAAAAAAATTATTAGCTTACACTACTTGTTTACACTGTCTTAAATCGTTTTGACTTTTGAGCTATAAACGGTGATGCTATTATATGCTGGCCTTGTTTGGAGCTAAGAAGTAAGAACAGAGTTGTTAAAAACCACTGAGTGGCCTTTATTTGCACATTTCTGGATTGTCTGACAGATGGCTTTTTGGACATTTGACAATTCCAACAAGATAGATTGAAACATGATAAGTTATAGTGTCCATGAGTACCTCTGAAGATATTTGATTAGAAGCATGTTACTTATGATTATATTTGAGAATTCGGGAGGAGACAATGGTTTTATTAATAGAAAATCAGCTTCTCTTTAGGCAGGTCCAACTTGGGGGTTGATGTACCTTATATTTGAGTTAAAAGCCTAAAACCATGGAAAAACTAGTACTCGCAGCTCTCTGTGAACTTTTTTCAAGGTCCAGTTGCAGGTTTAAACAGCAAAGAAATAAATCGAACAACGCCTCACATGGCATATGGTTGAAAACATGTTTTCAAGTCGATGCAAGTATTTGGCAAAGATTTTTTTGACGAGAAGTTATGAGCAACACATAAATCAAGATGCCCCTTGCTTGGTTTTAGGGTGGCATTACCCTTGCTTGGTTTTAGGGTGGCATTACTGTAGTGTTTTGTTTCATATTTGTTGCTATGAAGTTTTAATATCTTACAAATGAATGGCTTGGACATACAGAGGAAAGCTGGTAGATGCTTACAGGCACCTGCACAAAGAAAAGGACATAGACGGTGGCTTCTCTTGGTCCGGTCATCCAATTGGCAAGTAAGAAACATTTGGCTGTTCTGTGCTAGTGGGCTTCATTTGGTCCTCAGATATTTTTTGGATTCTCAATTTCTCACTGAATCATGTTCATTCTGACTTGTCTGCTGTTCTCATTTGCATCTTTGAGGAATCTTTTCTCCTACTGTATACATATGGTTGCTTCATAAGGCATCTAGTCTTAAATCTTAATCTACATTTTGGAAATTTCCGAAAAGTACACCTTGAAGCTGTTTATTTATGTTCAATTGTGTTTAGGCTGATTAAACGTCATATAAATGCTAAAGGGCCTTTTTGGGCTGACTAAATGGATGTTTAGGACCTGTAGCCTACATTTTTGCTAAGCAATGGGTGACTGAATTTTTAGCATATACTCCCTCCATTCCAAATTATAGGTCTTTCTGGCTTTTCTAGATATACACAACTTTTATATTACGTTTACATATCGTATATTTAGGTGCTTAGCAAAAGCTATATACTTTGAAAAGCCAAAACAAGCTATAATTTGGGACGCAGGGAGTACCGTTGAACTGAACACGTTCAGCAGATATGGTTCTTTTATTTAGAATTTGATTCCCTTAAGTTCTTGCAGATGTCTCGAGGCTAAAAAAAAGTCCTACCAGTTTAGTATTTTTTATGTGCTGTAACCAGTACTATCTTTAAGGCAGTTTTATTATGTTGTTGACATACATAGTCCTCAACATAAGGTGTAAGTGCAACTCCAAGAGATTAGCCAAAAATAGATTTCAATATCCATGATTTAGCCATAAAGGGCGTACCCAGTACAGAGAGCTCCCGCTCTGTGCGGGGTCTGGGGAAGGGTGTTAGTGGCAAGCCTTACCCTCGCCTGTGCAATGCGAGGAGACCGCGACTTGAACCCGGGACCTTCCTGTCATAGGCGGTAAGACTCTACCACTTGCACCAGGCCCGCCCTTCATCCATGATTTAGCCATCTTCTAAAATAAAATCTCCTAAAAGAAACATGGATTCTCCATCAGCTGTGGTAAATTTCCTGTTTCATAGTCAAAACTTGCCATGTCATCTACTGTTTGTTTTGGCTCCACCAATCTCGTCAACTAAATGTTCACCGGAGCCCCATGAAATCAGGGCGAGAGAGCCGATGGCAAGCGCCCCAGGCTTGCTATTTCTAGCTAGCGAAAAAGATGGGATAGCCTACTGGGTATTTTGGAAACCCGGATAGCATAGTTGTTGGAGATTATTTTATATCATAGATTGTCTAAAATGGGCTCAAAATAAAAAATAGCATCTCTCTTGGAGTTGCTCTAAACAAAAATATGATCTTTGAAAGTATGTGATGATTAAAGGATCCGAGCCAGTATTCAAACTGCCAAAGTGCCAATACACTGCATGCATACTTGAATGCATCTTTTATCTTTTTAGTGAGATTAATTTCTCTGCATATTCCTCTAGGTACCGAGGAAAGAGAATGAGGATCGACTACTTCCTTGTTTCGGAACAGTTAAAGGACAGAATAATTTCATGCGAAATGCATGGCCGTGGCATTGAATTAGATGGTATGAAGTTAAAATATTACCACCTTTATTGGCATTGTTATATGGTACACGAAACTTTGGAGGGTCTCATTTAAAGTAATTTTCAGTTTTCTTGTTTATGTACATATCATTATCTGTACATGATCAGTGCTAGAGCATGAAAACTTGGGCTTCCTAGATGTTTGAATTTTCTGTGTGGAGTGGAACCTCACACTTCAAAAACTATGAGACTATCCAATGTTTGAAAATATGGGTTGAACACTTAGTTTTCTCTCTTTTTAGTCTTGCTTGGTGCCAGAAGTACCAACTGGTATTGGTGCTGGGCTTGGATTGATTCCACAGTTCCAAGCTAGGTTTTTGGGTGGGGAGGGAGCGAGAGCGAAGTGTGACTGTCAAGAAAATCTATGAGTACATAATTATTAGGGGAAATATTACCACTTTTACAAAATGCTTCAGTTCAGTGTCTTTAGTAAATGCTTATTGGTTCTGAGATACTATTATATGAGTACATGATTATTAGAGAAAGCATGTCAAGAAAATTCATGTAGTTACTTTTCCATCGTACCAATATTTTCGACCAGATGTCTAAAAAAGTTCTTAGTGTTTTTATGTCAAGAATTAATTTTCCTCCATTCTTGCAGGATTTTATGGAAGTGACCATTGCCCTGTTACACTTGAGCTTTCCAAAGCTGTTGCAGAAGAAGTACCAGGACACCCCAATCCATCCATCTAACACTTCCTTGTTGCACTCTTGACCTTTGACTCATCATGGTGGTAGCTATTAGGGATGTTTAGTAGGCTAGTGCTGGGCCCAGCCATGGTTATTACTGGGACATTTCCAGCCCTTAATTAAATCTGATTATTCTATGCCACGCCATGCATTGCGTGCTCTAGCTGGGATTTGATTGTAGTTATTATGATCCAGCAGGCTACTAGTACTATGGTCCGAGTTTAGGGTTAGTATAGTTTAGGCTAGCAGCACTGCATCCGTTTCTGCGGCTTATAAGCCGGCTGATGCTGTTTTGTTGTGAGAGAAAAATACTGTATCATGGCTGATAAGCATGGCTGAACAGGGTGTAGGGCCCATTGCCATTTAAGCAGTGCAACTTCAACATTGCCATTTAAGCAGTGCAACTTCAACGTCAATCTTACAGTTGGTCCCACTTTGCTTAAACTGATGTTTGTCTAAGATTTTCTACCCCTATTTTCTTTCGGGTGGCACATTGCGATTGCAGAATCACGGGATTATCTATTTCATTTTATTAAGAGCGGGTGTCCGGGTGGGGTGGGTGCGCTTTGTTGACGGCGACGATGGCCTGCTTTGCTCCGCCATCTGCGTGTGCCGATTAAGGTTGAAAACGGACAGGATGGATCCTGTTTCGTCCGAAACCGTTTACCGTTTTATCCTGACCGTTTTCGTTTTTTCGGGAAAATACGGAAACGGGACGGGATGCATCGGGACCGGGATAAAAAACGTATGAAGACTTTTCCGTCCGTATATAAGGTATACTGTATTTGACCGGGATAATCTCGTTTTTATCCTGTTTCTAATTTAACCGGGACAGGCCCAGTACTGCTGCCATAGCCACTGTGGCCTGCAAGGCTGCGCGACCCAGTGGCCTCCCTTTGCCTCTCAATCTGTGCAACCTCTGTCTCCCTCTCCATCTCTCGTCGACCCGAGCTCGGCCAATGCATATGCATCAGTTTTTTTATGAACAAAAGTGACACATCAGTTGGGTTAGGTTATTTTTAACGGTAACGCTGGTATGGACCGTCCGTCCGTCGATACGGTGCTAATGGTGGTTCGCGATGCAGCTAACAACCGTATCTTATCTGTTCATTCAACCAACCACAACAACAACAACATAGCCTTTTGGTCCTAAGTAAGTTGAGGTAGACTAGAGTTGAAACTCACCGAGAGCTCCAAGTTACGGTTCAGGTACTTCGATAGCTGTTTTTTAAGCACTCATATTCAAACATAGATCTTTAGATATATTCTAAGCTTTTAGATATCTTTTTATTACTTCTCCCTATGTCAATTTCAGTCTTCCTCTACCTCTCCTTATATTATTGGCTTGACTTAGGACTCCACAATGCACTGGTGCCTCTAAAGGTCTCCTTTAGATGGCCAAACCATATTGGACAAGCTTTTCTTCAATTGGTGCTACCCCTATGCTGAAAGGATCAAGATGCCCAAGAAGGGGGTGAATTGGACTAATTCTAAATTTTCTTGCAATAATCAAATCCTACGGATAGCCCAATTAACCCCTTGTGCCTAGAAAAGTGTTTCTATCAAATTTACGCACAAAAGACTTGCAACCTATGTTCCAAACTTACTTTAGCATAGCAATTCTACGAATGTAAAGACAAGTATTGAATTGCTCAAAGTAAATACTCAAAGTAAATGCTCAAAGTAAATGCTCAAAGTAAATGGAGAGAGGAACGCGACGATGTTTTGTCGAGGTATCGGAGAGTCACCACTCTCCACTAGTCCTCGTTGGAGCACCCGCGCAAGGGTGTAGCTCCCCCTTGATCCGCGCAAGGATCAAGTGCTCTCTACGGGTTGATTCTTCGACACTCCGTCACAGCGAATCACCCAAAGCCGCTCACAACTTGAGTTGTGTCACCCACAAGCTCTGCCGGGTGATCACCAAGCTCCCAATCACCACCAAGCCGTCTAGGTGATGGCGATCACCAAGAGTAACAAGCACGAACTCTCACTTGACCACGCGAAGCCTAATGAGAAGATGGATGCACACTTGTCTACTCTTGATTCACTAATGAGGTTTCACTCTTGGATTCTCAAATCACAAACACCTTACTAGGACCTTGCTCTTCTTGGCACTCACAAACGTGTTTTTTAGCTGTTGGAATGAGCAAAAGTAACTCCACACACGAGTGGAGCTTCTATTTATAAGGCATCCTAAAAAATGAACCGTTATGAGCTTCTGCGGGATGACCGGACGCTCCGATCGTTTTGACCGGACGCTCCGGTCAGTTCAACCCGCGCAACAGTTTTCAAGTGATGACCGGACGCTGTTAGGGTCCGGTCAGTACTGACCGGACGCGTCCGGTCACTCTTGGATGCTTACTGTAATCGACCGAACGCTGGATACTCAGGGTCCGGTCACCACTGACCGGACGCGTTCGGTCACACTTTCTCAAGTCTGGACCCTTACTGGAGTCGACCGAACGCTGGCCCTCAGCGTCCGGTCACACCAGACTTGTTCTCCTCGGTCAAATGAACTGACCGGACCCTGCGGCCAGCGTCCGGTCGCACCGGAGCCAGCGTCCGGTCAGTATTTGACCCTCCATTCACTTCCAACTCTCGATCATATGTGAATGAAGTTTGCTCCAAATGATCTTAGGCATTCATAGGAGCTACCTAGAGCTAGTTTTAACAAGTGTGCACCATACCTAACTTACTAGACTCAACTAGGTCAAGCTACCCGTTCATACCCCCCTTAATAATACGGCCAAAGGAAAAACAAAGTCCTAAACTATTCTAAGTGTCTCTCCAACTCCAATCGACACTTAGAACTAGTCATCCTTAACCTTGTCGTCAATCCTTTGAAAACCAAAACGATTTCCATCGTAGGGGCATGACAACCTCGATTGCCCAATCGATCTCCATTACCATGACCTAACTTTATTTGCCTCTGCAAAACACACGTTAGTCATAGTAATCTTGTATTGTCATTAATCATCGAAATCCAACTAGGGGCCTAGATGCTTTCAATCTCCCCCTTTTTGGTGATTGATGACAATACCACCTCGAGTATGTGAAAGAGTGAGGTTTTTGACGGACTTAGTTCATATAAGCTTTTGTCGATAAGAACAAAAGTGTTAGTCAAGCTTATATGACCCAAGCCAACACAGTGTACTCGAAGAATATGAATTAAGCATGAGTACGAGTAACAAAGCTCATTTGCTTCAAAGAATAAACGCGGAAGCAAGGGCAACTGAGCATAACACAAGTGATATGACATTTTAAATGATGCAAAGTAGAAATCACACATGTCATTATCACAATCATGTAGATAGCACTATCACATATATATAATAGTATGCATGAAAGTAAACACATGAATGCATAAGTAATAGTGTATCACACAAATTAAGCTCCAAATGTATATAATAAGCTAATACTATATAACTAGCTTCCCCTAAATGTAGCTCCCCCTAAGACTACATACTCGAACACCCTCTCCCCCTTTGGCGTCAAACACCAAAACCTAGGGGTCGGTCGGTGGGACTGCAGCGGACGAGCCGGGCACTGAAGAACGTGGGGCAAGCTAGAACTGGGCACCATCATCATCTGACCCTGAGCTCTGAACTGACTGACCCTCTATGGCAGGAAGTGTCGCTGAAGCGGTCTAGGTCTGAGCTGGGGCTAGTGCTGCCTGTGAAGCTGCTAGTATGTCTGTCGTAGGATCTGACGAGGCGATAGACGAGGGGAGCCTCTGAGTAGTCACAGCGACTGGGGCTGCTGTAGATGGACCGGCAGTATGCATATGAGGCGGAGTAGGCATGCCGGTCAACTCACTGAAGGATGCTCCAAGACTCTTGGAGACTGATGTGTCAGGCACGAATAGCGAGGAAGACTGCTCTGGTGTGAAGCCCGTCTAAAGTGGAGTGAACTACGGGGCTACCACGGGTGAGGCCAACCACTGGGACACATGTACAAGAGGTGAAGCAAACTAAGCTAGAGGCTGTCCCTGACTCTGAAGCCCGCTGGGCTATATAGCTGGAGTCGTCATGGTGGAAGCAGGCTGAGGAAGTTGGGGCGAAGTCTGTGTCTATGGGGCCCCAAGAGCTGTCACTACGTGCTGCATGAAACCCATAAGCTGCTGCTGTAAGAGTATCTGCTACTGATGCATCTGCTACTGCTGCTGCTGCATGGCCTGCTGCTGCCTCTAGAACTCGTCTTGTCGAGTCTGAAACTAGGCAAAAGTAGTAGCTGTCTCCTGTGCCTGTCTATCCTAGGTCTGCTGCATCTGCTCAAGAATAGCAATGAGAGCGGGGTCTATCTGTGGAGCAGGTGGAGCAGAACTAGAGCTACCAGCCTCTGCATCATGTCTACGTGGAGACATCTGAGGAATAGGCAGGTAGTCGTCATCAGAACTATCACTGTACTCGCTCACCTCCTGCTGTGCCTCTAGCTCCTCCTCCTCAGTGGCTGCAATCCCTCTGATGATCTCATCCTGCTGAGCTGCGGACTCTGGCACGTCGAGACGATGGCTAGGCTGTCTAGGTGCCTGAGGAGTGGTGTGTCTGATCCTCTATGATAGGTTGTAAGCTGGGAACTCTGTGGTGGCACCTGTATACTTATCCATCATACCAGGGGGCTTATCAAGCACTACTCTGTGGATAAGGAACATGATCTAGTGAGTATAGGGAAGCTGCATGCGACCCTTAAATCCCTCAGCTATAGTATCCTCCATCTCTGAAAGAAGGAGGTCCCAGATATCAAATACTGTCTACTGCATCAGGGCATTAAGAAGCCAGAGCTGTAGGCGAGTCAGGCCCTCTCTATATTCCAACCTAGGAAGCAGTGTCCTCCTGATAATGGCCTCTAGCACTCTCGTTGTAGGAGTCAAGTCACTGGGGTTCCTGCTCGACCCCTCTCCAAAAGGCTCCTTGAAGCAATGTCGCACTAAATCTATAGGAGGCACCAACCCTCCATGAGGATGCCTGGGAGGCTCCTGCTGTCCATAACAAACCTCATGCATCTTGACAGGCTGCTCTTGTAGCCTCAGTATCTCTCTAACCCTGCCACTCGTCACTCTGTAGTCTTTGCCTCTAAAAGCAAAGTGAATGAATCTGTGATGTGGATCGATGAAGAGTGAAGCATAAAACTAACGAACCCAAGATGGTACATATATCCCCGTTCGTCCAATCAAATCTGTCAGTCCTGGCAAATATGATAAGTAAGGCCAAATGTGCTCTCCGGCGGCTACCACAATAGACTCTATCCGATAGACTCTCTGAGATCGAAACACTGCCCCACTGTTGAGATAAGCATTGTAGAAGTCCTCCTGCAGTGGCGTGTAGAAACCCTCAACTGCTCTCTCATCCCTCCTCAGAGGAAACCAAACCTCAAACTCAACAAAACGCAGCTGCTGAACCTGCCTGACTATAGCGGCCCTCAAGTCGAGGTGTACCACTGGAGGTGGACCCTGTGGTCTAAGTGGAGGACGTGATCCCCTCCGCTGTGTCGGCAGCCTCAACGAGACTGGTACATGGGTCCGTCTAGAGCAGCGAAGCTGGGGTGCCAGCTCTGTCTCCTCGGCCTCCTAAGTCTGCTAGGCCTGCTCGCCCTCCTGAGTCTACTGAACTGGCTCCTGCTCTGCTGACGGGTGAAAGGTCCTAATGGCTAGAGGGGGGTGAATAGCCTAATAAAAATTTCTACAACAACACTTAACCAAATGGTTAGACAATTATGAGGCGAAGCGAGTGTTGCACTAGCCTACTTAAAATGCAAGCCACCTACCACAATTCTAGTTTAGATAGTGTCTATTCACACAATAGCAAAGACACTATCCTATATTAGTGTGCTCTCAAAGACTAACTAAAGAGCCACACCAACCAAGCAAGCAAGCTCTCACAACTAGCTACACTAAAGAGCTTGTCAACTAGTTTGCGGTAAGGTAAAGAGAGTGGTTAGGATAGTTATACCTCCGTGTAGATGAAGAACCAATCAATCACAAAGATGAATAACAATGAAGACCAATCACCTCGGAATCAATGATGAAGACAATGATTTTTTACCGAGGTTCACTTGCTTGTCGGCAAGCTAGTCCTCATTGTGGCGATTTACTCACTTGGAGGTTCACGTGTTAATTGGCTTCACACGCCAAACCCTCAATAGGGTGCCGCACAACCAACACAAGATGAGGATCACACAAGCCACGAGCAATCCACTAGAGTACCTTTTGGTGCTTCGCCGGGGAAAGGTCAAGAACCCCTCACAATCACCACGATCGGAGCCGGAGACAATCACCACCTCCGCTCGACGATCCTCGCTGCTCCAAGCCGTCTAGGTGGCGGCAACCACCAAGAGTAACAAGCAAAATCTGCAGCGAACCATGATCACTAAGTGCCTCTAGATGCAATCACTCAAGCAATGCACTTGGATCACTCCCAATCTCACTATGATGATGAATCAATGATGTAGATGAGTGGAAGTTCTTTGGCTAGGCTCATAAGGTTGCTATGTCAATGAAAATGTGCAAGAATTGTCCCTTGAGCTGGCCATGGGGCTATAATAGAGCCCCCATCAAATAGAGCCGTTATACCCCTTCACTAGGCAAAACGCGCTATGACCGGACGCACCGGTCATACTGACCGGACGCTGGCCCTTAGCGTCCGGTCGCCCGATGGACGCCATGTGTCACCAGCTTCAAATGCTGTTCGTCAGATTCCAATGGCTACGAAGCTGACCGGACGCTTCGGTCAAAACTGACCAGACGCTGAAGCCACAGCGTCCGTTCATTTCCAGTAAGCTCCCTGAGGCATGTTTTTTTGACCGGACGCGTCCGGTCCACCTTGACCAGACGCAGACCAGCGTCCGGTGCTCAACCCTACCCACTGTGCCGTCTGACAGCTCGACCGGACGCAGCCTTTCAGCGTCCGGTCACTGAGTGACCCAGCGTCCGGTCAGTAGACCGACGCCAGCATCATTTCGACCAACTCCATTTTAACTCTAACTTCTTCACCCTTGCTCAAATGTGCCAACCACCAAGAATTTTGCATCTGGCGCAATAGAAAATAGACATTTCATTTTTCCAAAAACGCCGAATCTCAACCCAAACCCATCTCAACCCTGCAAACACCTTGTGCACATGTGTTAGCATATTTTCACAAATATTTTCAAGGGTGTTAGCACTCCACTAGATCCTAAATGCATATGCAATGAGTTAGAGCATCTAGTGGCACTTTGATAACCGTATTCCGATACGAGTTTCACCCCTCTTAATAGTATGGCTATCAAACCTAAATGTGATCATACTCTCTAAGTGTCTTGATCACCAAAACAAAATAGCTCCTATGGTTTATACCTTTGCCTTGAGCTTTTTGTTTTTCTCTTTCTTCATTTCAAGTTTAAGCCCTTGATCATCGCCATGCCATCATCATTGTCATGCTATGATCTTCATTAGCTTCTTCTACTTGAAGTGTGCTACCTATGTCATGATTACTTGATAAACTAGGTTAGCACTTAGGGTTTCATCAATTCACCAAAACCAACCTAGAGCTTTCAACGGGCCTTCCTCAATGGCAACCCGTCGTCCTGCAAACGTGGCAGTCCCAGCTGGACTACCGTGACGACGCTCAACCTCCTCAATCATAGCTCTGACTGCTGGTGAAACTGGCTGATCTGCAATGACAACTCCGCTGCGGGCACCACCTCTCTCGGCACGCTCTGTGGCCTCTGCAACAGCTGCTGCTCTCGCTGTCTCTGCATCGGGGTACTTCCGCTTCTTGGATGTCACCTGCTTGGTTGACTTGCCCTTAGATCCGGCTGGCTGGCGAGGCGGGGGCCTCCGATCATCATCACCTGGGCCACCACCAACGTTCTTGGTGCGAGCCATCTAAACTGACAAGATGATGAACTGCTGCTGATGAAGATCAACTGTCAAACTGCCGCTTTTGAGGCTTGGCCTCGATCCTTACTTGCGAGCTTGGCTCCGAGTTGACTGCCAACTACCAGAAGAACCACAACAGAATCGACTCGCTGCATGATAGAATAGATGGATATATAAATAAATACCATATGTCTAATAGATGCGAAACCCTAATAGAGAAAGCAATGTAGATGCGAACTTGAATCGAATGGCTTTCTACCTGACGATCAGCGATCCAAGAAAGGAAAAGGCGACACGTGGGGGAATCCTCAGAACCGGCAGGGGCTAGGGTTACAAGGAGCAGTGATGAACTGGTGGCCCTAGAATTTTAGAAATTAGCGCATTGTATTGCAATTTGATCTCAAGCAAATTGAAATTTTGGAGCATTGATCTGGTCTTACCAAGATGAAGGAGGTAGGGCTAGGTCACACGTCGCTTGATGACGTGGTGAGGCTTGGCAGCGGGCTCTCAGGCGGCGCAGTGGCGAGAGGACCGGGCGAGCGCGGTGGCGTGCAGGAAGGCTCGGGCGTAGTGGCGCGGCGAGGCTGGAGCACGGTGGCGTGGGCGTGAGATGGCCGGCGCAGGGTCGCGGTGGCACGGCGAGGCAGGAGCACGGCGGCGTGCGGCTGGCGAGCTGAGGAGGCACAGGAGGCGGCGGCAAGAGCTAGGGCTAGGTCACGAGGAGTCAAAACGAAAGAACGGCCGATATAAAAAGATCCCTCGACACGACAGAGAAGGAAACGGAAAAGTGTCCTGAAACCACGCGAGATCCACTGATCGGACGCTCTGGTGGTAGCGATCGGACGCTACCACCCAGCGTTCGATCGATTCCAGAGAGGTCCAAATCCTCTGGAATCGGGACCGGACGCGTCCGGTGGTCCATGACCGGACGCAGGCAGGGTCCGGTCAGTACAACTTGTCCTTCCTTCGATCGACCGAACGCTGAACCCTTCCTGACCGGATGCACAGACGCAGCGTCCGGTCACTCCTTCACCAGTAGTTCACCTCCTATAAACTAACCGGACGCTGGACAACAGCGTCCGGTGCAGCGTCCGGTGCACTTTTTCCAGCAAACCTTCAAACTTCCTTCGCGCTGCCTGTTCCCAATCAAGTCCCAACATGAATAAGATCCAAATAAACACCAATTGGGACTGATGTGAGTGACCTCTCTCAAACCCTCATATTTTTTAAAATATTTTGCCTTAGGCTATAATTCTTTTTAAGAAAATAGGCAACAAGAGGGCAAATGGAACAAAACGACAAAACAACATTCATGTATATGCAATACTTGTAAGTAAAACTAGTTGCTTGTCAAGTTTGATCCAAGGTTAAGCTTCTTCACACGCTTTTCGGCGGTTATCTTAACCATGTTAGACAAGCCCTATATGCATTGCCACAAATTAAACATGTTGTATATTACAATGAATGCAAGGGACAACACAAGCTCAATTTTTAGTGAAGTTACTAAAATCAAGTACATTGAGCTCATTTCGCAATCTACAAAATGTAGCCTCATCTAGTGGTTTCGTGAAGATATCCGCTAATTGATCTTCGGATCTTACACCTTCTAGTGATATATCATTTTTAGCCACATGATCTCTTAGAAAGTGATGGCGGATATCTATATGCTTGGTGCGAGAGTGTTGAACCGGATTATTTGCAAGTTTTACCGCACTTTTATTATCGCACAAAAGAGGTACTTTCTCTAGAACTACTCCATAGTCTAGCAAAGTTTGTTTCATGTATAATATTTGTGCACAACAAGCACCCACGGCAATGTATTCCGCTTCGGTGGTGGACAAAGCCACACTATTTTGTTTCTTGGAGGACCAAGACATAAGTGATCTACCAAGCAAATAGCACCCTCCGGATGTGCTCTTTCTATCAACTTTGCATCCGGTGTAATCCGAATCGGAATAGCCAATTAATTCAAATAAAGCTCCTTTGGGATACCAAAGGCCAATGCTTGGTGTGTGCTTAAGATACCTAATGATTCCTTTTATGGCAATTAAATGAGTTTCCTTAGGACTAGCTTAAAATCTAGCACACATACACACACTAAATATGATGTCAGGCCTAGATGCGGTTAAATATAACAAGCTACCAATCATAGAACGGTAGAGAGTTTGATCAACCGGGTTACCTCCCTCATCTAGGTCGAGATGTCTATTTGTAGGCATTGGTGTCTTGATTGGCTTACATTCATCCATCTTGAATCTCTTGAGAAGATCCTTTGTATATTTCTCTTGAGAGATGAAGATGCCTTCTTTCATTTGCTTGACTTGAAAACCAAGAAAGAATGTAAGCTCACCAATCATTGACATCTCGAACTCCTTAGACATCAATTCACCAAATTCTTTGCATGAGTCTTCATTTGATGATCCAAAGATGATATCATCAACATATACTTGACAAATGAAGATATGCCCATCAAGCTTCTTGGTGAATAGTGTGGTGTCGATCTTCCCAATGGTGAAGCCCTTCTCAATGAGGAAGTCCCGAAGGCGCTCATACCAAGCTCTTGGGGCTTGCTTAAGCCCATATAGTGCCTTAGACAACCTATAAACATGATTAGGATATCTAGGGTCTTCAAATCTGGGAGGTTGATCAACATAGACTAGTTCATTAATAAAGCCATTTAAAAATACACTTTCACATCCATTTGATATAGTTTCATTTCATGATGTGATGCATATGCAAGAAGGATACGGATGGCTTCTAATCTTGCAACCGGTGCAAAGGTCTCTCCAAAATCCAAACGTTCAACTTAAGAGAACCCCTTTGCAACTAGTCTTGCCTTGTTCCTCACAACAACACCTTGATCATCTTGCTTGTTGCAGAACACCCACTTCGTTCCAATGACTCTTGCACCTTTTGGTCGCTCTTCAAGAGTCCAAACTTCATTGCGAGTGAAGTTGTTCAACTCTTCATGCATGGCATTGATCTAATCCGAATCTTTAAGAGCTTCTTCTACCTTGGTAGGCTCATAACAAGAGACAAAAGAGTGATGAGCAATAAATGACGTAAGTTTTTGAGATCGAGTCATTACACCCTTTGATGGACTCCCTATGATAAGATCTTGTGGATGATCTTGTAGGAGAGGTGTATTTCTTCTATTGACCACTTGAGGAGGAGGTTGTGGAGCATCAACATCTTGTGCTTGTACCACCATTTGCTCATGGGAGATATGAGTATCTTCATTTTCTACTCTCCCATCTTTTTCACCATCTTGTGGTGTATTTGATGAAGAGGGTTGGTTAATGACTTGTACATCATCTTCATCATCTTTTGGCTTGATATCTCCCATCGGAATATTCTTCATAGCCTCCCTCAATGGTTCATCACCTACATCATCAAGATTCTCATGTGCTCCTTGGGAGCCGTTAGATTCATCAAATTCCACATCATATGTTTCTTCAACCAAGCCGGTGGCATGATTAAATACTCTATATGCTTTGGACTTCAATGAGTAACCAATAAGAAAACCTATATCACAACGTCTTTGAAACTTCCCTAGGTGTTGCCGCTTCTTATAGATGTAGCACTTGCAACCAAACACCCTAAAGAAGGAGACGTCCGGCTTCTTCCCATTGAGCAACTCATACGGTGTCTTGACAAGGAACTTTTGAAGAAATAGGCGGTTGGATGCATAACATGCGGTGTTGATTGCTTCCGCCCATAGAGCTTCGGGGGTGTTGTACTCATCTAGCATTGTCCTTGCAAGAGTGATCAAAGTCCGGTTCTTCCTCTCAACAACACCATTTTGTTGAGGAGTATAGGTTGCGGAGACTTCATGTTTGATTCCAACTTCATCATAATAAGCTTCTATGTTTGTGTTGTCAAACTCTTTGCCATTGTCACTTCTTATCTTCTTGAGCTTCACTTCAAATTCATTTTGAGCTCTCTTGGCAAACTTCTTGAAACAAGATGCAACTTCAGATTTGTCATGAAGGAAGAACACCCATGTATACCTTGAATAGTCATCCACAATCACAAGACAATAGAGATTTCCTCCCAAACTCTTATATGTTGTTGGTCCAAATAAATCCATGTGTAGGAGTTCTAGCACTCTTGTGGTTGACATGAAAGCTTTGGTTGGATGAGTGTTTGCAACTTGCTTGCCGGCTTAACATGCACTACAAAGCTTGTCCTTCTCAAACTTCACATCCTTCAATCCTCTCACCAAATCATTCTTCATAAGCTTCTTGAGTGAGCTCATCCCAACATGAGCAAGTCTTCTATGCCATAGCCACCCAAGTGTTGTTTTGGTGAATAGGCAAGTCTTCAAGTTTGCATCTTCAGAGGTGAAGTCAACTAGATATAAGTTGTTGTATCTAAATCCATTGAATATCACTTGATTGTCATCTACCTTGGATACAACAACCTCCTTTTCGGTGAATAAGCATTGAAAGCCAAGATCACACAATTGCCCAACGGATAGCAAGTTGAAGCTCAATGATGCAACATAGAGCACATTGGAGATGGAATGATCATTTGATATTACCACTTTGCCCAATCCTTTAACCTTGCCCTTTGAATTATCTCCAAATGTTATTTTCTCTTGTCCATCTACCTCTTCATCTAGTGAGGTGAACATACGAGGATCACCAGTCCTATGTTGAGTGCAACCACTATTAATAACCCAATGACTTCCACAAGTCTTGTAGTTCACCTACACATAAGAGATTCAAGCTTTAGGGATCCAAACTTATTGAGGGCCCTTCACCTTCTCAACAAGTGACTTAGCCACCCAAATCTTCTTAGGCCTACTCTTGTTGGGGGGTCCTAAGAACATGACTTTCATCTTTCCACTAGAATCTTTTCTAAGCATGTAGTGAGCATTGAAAGCAAAGGGTCTAGCATGTTTGGGCAAGGGTTGTGGTGGTGGAGTTTGACACTCATGAGCAAAGTGGCCTTCTTATCCACACTCAAAACATCTCTTTGGCTTTAGCTTTGGCTTTGATTGTTGGTGTTGAGCTTGAGCCTTCTTCTTCTCTACACTTGCCATATATCCAATGCCACTTCTATCCATCTTCATGACAGTATTCATGAGTAGCTCACTTTGGAGATGCTTGCCTCTAGCAAACTTGCTCAATCCCACCTTGAGATGCTCTTTCTCCATCTTGAGCTTCTTGTTCTCTTCCTTGAGAATATCATTGTTCTTCTCTTCCTTGAGTTTCTTGTTTTCTTCTTTGAGCTTCTCATTCTCAAGGATCAACTCTTTGTCATGATCAAGAGTTTCTAGCACAATGGTGTTGTGACTTTTCATCTCTTCAAGATCTTTCATGAGCTTCTCATGGTCACTCTTGAGCTTGACATACTCATCATAGTCATTGCACTCAACCACTTGCTTGCCTTTGCTACTAGATCCATGCTCAATGCTCTCATCAATTAAATCATCACATGAGGTAGCTATATCAATCTTAACAACATGGTTAGTAGCAACATGTGGCTCATTTGGTAAGAATTCTTGTGCAATAACAAGGATATCATAATTGATCTTTAGAGTTGTATATTCATCTTTTAGCTTGTTGTGACTAGTGATAAGCTCATTGCGCACCCACTCAAGTTTATCATGTTTATCTTTAAGCTCTTTCTTAGAAGATTTGAGCTCCTTAAGTTTGGATGATATAGAATCATTTGTTTCTTTGAGCTCATCATTAGCCTTTTCTAATGTATCACACTTAGCTAAGAGTGAATCATTTTTAGCATCAAGTTTTTCATTTGTAGCTCTACTCTTTCTAATGATCTTAGTGTATTTTCTTAATATTTTGACAAGATCATCATATGTGGGTGAATCATCATCGCTATCGCTATCATCATCACTAGCTTGCTCATCATCACTACTATCATCACTCTTAGTTACCTTGAGTTCACCCTTGGCCATAAGGCATAGGTGTGTAGAGGATAATAGCGATGGTGGCGGTGAGGATGCAAGATCAATAGCAATGGCGGCCACCTTCTCATTGTCACTCTCATCATCAGATGATCCACTTGATGAATCAATATCCATGAGCCAATCACCGATAATATAGGCCTTGCCACTCTTCTTCTTCTTGTAGAAGTCTCTCTTTTTACCATCTCTCTTCTTGTATGGCTTGTTCTTTTTCTTTTCATCTTCATCACTTGAATCATCTTTCTTGCCCTTGTTCTTGAACTTATCTTTCTTGGGCTTTGTGCATTGATGAGCTAGGTGGCCAAGTTTGCCACAATTGTAGCAATCCATCTCGGAGATTGGTTTTCTTCTTGAGCTAGTGAAGAACTTCTTCTTCTTGCCATTAAACTTGATGCCACTCTTGTTTAGCTTCTTTAGCATCTTGGCGGTCTTCTTCACCATGAGAGCAAGATTTTCTTCATCATCTTCACCACTTGAGCTTTCATACTCAAATCTTGCCTTGCCCTTATCTTGGCTAGCTTTGAATGCTAAGTCCTTCTCTTTCTTCTTTGTAGAGGATGAGCCATCTTGTGGCGTGATGTGCATGTACATCTCATGAGCCTTGATCCTTCCCAAGATTTGTGTCGGTGTAGCAGCGGAAAGATCACCTTGATGTAGCACGGTCACAATGTGCCCATATTTGTCAATGGGGAGGACACTCAAGATCTTTCTCACAACGTCGGATGGTGACATTTGAGTAAGTCCAAGCCCATTGACTTCCTCTACAAGAACATTTAAACGAGAATACATTTCATTAGCACTTTCTTTGGGAAGCATCTCAAAAGAATTTAGCTTTTTAATTATAAGATGATAGCGTTCCTCACGCTCACTCTTGGTTCCCTCATGGAGCGCACAAACGTCCGACCATAGTGCATGGGTGTCTTTGTGGTTCCTTACACGATTGAACACATCTTTGCAAAGGCCTCTAAAGATGGTGTTGCGAACCTTTGCATTCCATTTTTCATAGTTTACTTCATCGCTTTGGAGTTGTGCGGCATTCTTAGGTGTTGGGAACCCTTGAGAGGCGGCTCTAAGAATTCCAACATCTAGAGCTTCTAGGTAAGCCTCCATGCGAATTTTCTAATATGGAAAATCATCCCCCTCGAAGATAGGAGGAGGTCCATCCCTGTGAGACATCTTGCTCTAAGCGGTTAAGCTTAAAAACGTGAGCACAAGGCTCTAATACCAATTGAAAGGATCAAGATGCCCAAGAGGGGGGGTGAACTGGGCTAATTCTAAATTTTCTTGCAATAATCAAATCCTACGGATAGCCCAATTAACCCCTTGTGCCTAGAAAAGTGCTTCTATCAAATTTACGCACAAAAGACTTGCAACCTATGTTCCAAACTTACTTTAGCATAGCAATTCTACGAATGTAAAGACAAGTATTGAATTGCTCAAAGTAAATACTCAAAGTAAATGCTTAAAGTAAATGCTCAAAGTAAATGGAGAGAGGAACACAGCGATGTTTTGCCGAGGTATCGGAGAGTCGCCACTCTCCACTAGTCCTCGTTGGAGCACCCGCGCAAGGGTGTAGCTCCCCCTTGATCCGCGCAAGGATCAAGTGCTCTCTATGGGTTGATTCTTCGACACTCCGTCACGGCGAATCACCCAAAGCCGCTCACAACTTGAGTTGGGTCACCCACAAGCTCCGCCGGATGATCACCAAGCTCCCAATCACCACCAAGCCATCTAGGTGATGGCGATCACCAAGAGTAACAAGCACGAACTCTCACTTGACCACGCGAAGCCTAATGAGAAGATGGATGCACACTTGTCTACTCTTGATTCACTAATGAGGTTTTACTCTTGGATTCTCAAATCACAAACACCTCACTAGGACCTTGCTCTTCTTGGCACTCACAAATGTGTTTCTCAGCTGTTGGAATGAGCAAAAGTAACTCCACACACGAGTGGAGCTTCTATTTATAAGGCAGCCTGAAAAACGAACCGTTATGAGCTTCTACGGGATGACCGGACGCTCCGATCGTTTTGACCGGACGCTCCGGTCAGTTCAACCCGCACAACAGTTTTCAAGTGATGATCGGACGCTGTCAGGGTTCGGTCAGTACTGACTGGACGCGTCCGGTCGCTCTTGGATGCTTACTGTAATCGACCGGACACTGGATACTCAAGGTCCGGTCACCACTGACCGGACGCGTCCGGTCACACTTTCTCAAGTCTGGACCCTTACTGGAGTCAACCGGACGCTGGCCCTCAGCATCCAGTCACATTGACCTTCCAGCGTCCGGTCACACCAAACTTGTTCTCCTCGGTCAAATGAACTGACCGGACCCTGCGGCCAGCGTCCGGTCGCACCGGAGCCAGCGTTCGGTTAGTATTTGACCCTCCATTCACTTCCAACTCTCAATCATATGTGAATGAAGTTTGCTCCAAAGGATCTTAGGCATTCATAGGAGCTACCTAGAGCTAGTTTTAACAAGTGTGCACCACACCTAACTCACTAGACTCAACTAGGTCAAGCTACCCGTTCATATCCCCCTTAATAGTACGGCCAAAGGAAAAACAAAGTCCTAAACTATTATAAGTGTCTCTCCAACTCCAATCGACACTTAGAACTAGTCATCCTTAACCTTGTCATCAATCCTTTGAAAACCAAAACGATTTCCATCGTAGGGGCATGACAACCTCGATTGCCCAATCGATCTCCATTACCATGACCTAACTTTATTTGCCTCTGCAAAACACACGTTAGTCATAGTAATCTTGTATTGTCATTAATCATCGAAATCCAACTAGGGGCCTAGATGCTTTCATATGCGACCACATATATCATTGTTCCGAACTCGGTCCATTCTTGTGTGATCATAAATCCATCGCAACATACATATTTCTACAATACTCAGTTGTTGAACATGTCAAATCTTTATAGGTCAACATTCTGCTCCATACAACATATTTGGTCTAATTGTCATTCTATAAAATTTGCCTTTTAGCTTTTGTGGTACCCTCTTGTCATAGAGAATGCCAGAAACTTATCGCCACTTGATCCACCCTACTTTGATTCTATGGCTAACGCCTGCATCAATATCTCCATCCCTCTGTAGCATCGATCCCATATACCGAAAGGTATCCTTCTTAGGCACTACTTGACCTTCCAAACTCATATCTTCCTCCTCCTGTGCAGCTCCGCCAAAGTCGCATCTCATGTATTCGGTTTTAGTTCTACTCAATCTAAAACCTTTAGACTCAAAGGTCTGTCGCTATAACTCTAGTTTCCTATTTACTCCCGCCTGGCTTTTGTCCACTAACACTACATCATCAATGAACAACATACACCAAGGGATATTCCCTTGTATATTCCTGGTAACCTCATCCATTACCAAGGCAAAGAGATATGGGCTTAAGGCTGATCCTTGATGAAGTCCAATTTTAATCAGGAAGTAATCTATGTTATCATTGTTTGTTTGAACACTAGTCACAACATTATTGTACATGTCTTTGATGAGTGTCACGTATTTTAATGGGACTTTATGTTTGTCCAAAGTCTACCACATAAAATTTTTTGGTATCTTGTCATAAGCCTTCTCTGAGTCATTGAAAACCGTGTGGAGGTCCTTCTGCTCTATAAACCACTCCATAACTTGTCTTATTAAGAAGATTGCTTCTGTGGTTGACCTTCCGGGCATGAAACCAAATTAGTTTGTTGATATCTACGTCGTTCCTTGTAGGCGCTGCTCAATGACTCTCTCCCATAACTTCATAGTGTGGCTCATCAACTTAATTCCCAGATAATTAGTACAACTTTGGATATCTCCCTTGTTCTTGTAGATTGGTATCAATATACTTCTTCTTCGCTCCTCAGGCATCTTGTTTGATCGAAAGATATTGTTGAACATCTTGGTTAGCCATACTATAGCTATATCCCCAAGACATCTCCATACCTTGATTGGAATACCATCAGGGCCCATCGCTTTGCCCCCTTTCATCATTTTCAAGGCTTCTCTAACATCCTATTCTTGAATCCTTCACACAAAGCGCCTATTAGTGTCATCAAATGAGTCGTCCAGCTGAACGGTGGTGTTCTCGTTCTCACCATTGAACAATTTATCAAAATACCCTTGCCATCTATGTCTGATCTCATCCTCCTTCACTAAGAGCTGCTCCCTCTCATCCTTTATGCATTTGACTTGGTTGAAGTCTCTTGTCTTCCTATCGTGAGCCCTAGCCATCCTATAAATGTCATTCTCTTCTTCCTTCGTACTCAAACGTTGGTAAAGATCCTCATAGGCCTGTCCCTTTACCTCACTCACCGCTCATTTTGCAGTCTTCTTTGCCACCTTATACTTCTCTATGTTGTCTGCACACCTGTCATGATATAAGCGCTTATAGCACTCCTTTTCCTTAATAGCCTTTTGCACATCTTCATTCCATCACCAAGTGTCTTTTGAGTCGCATCTGCTCCCTTTGGTCACTCCAAGCACCTCTGAAGCAACCTTTCTGAACGCATGTTGTCATCTTCTCCCTAAAAGCCCTAGTTTGATTTTGGTGAATTGATGAAACCCTAAGTGCTAACCTAGTTTATCAAAGTGATCATGAGATAGGTAGCACATTCCAAGTAATGGAGCAAGTGGTGAAGATCATGATGATAGTGTGACCATGGTGATGATCAAGTGCTTGGCTTGGAAAAGAAGAAAGAGAAAAATAAAAAGCTCAAGGCAAAGGTAAAATTTGATAGGAGCTTTTTTGGTTTAGTGATCGAGACATTTAGCAAGTGTGATCATATTTAGGATCGATAGCTATACTATTAAGAGAGGTGAAACTTGTATCGAAATGCGGTTGTCAAGGTGACACTAGATGCTCTAACTCATTGCATATGTATTTAGATTCTAGTGAGTGCTACCCTTGAGTTTTTTTGTGAAAATAGGCTAACACACGTGCACAAGGTGATACACATGGTGGTTGGCACATTTGATCAAGGGTGGCAAAGTTGGAATTGAGAAGGGGTTGTCTCAAGGTGACTAGACGCTGTTCTAGCAGCGACCGGACTCAGTAGCTGTGTCCGGTTAGTGGTGCGCAGTGAAGGCCGCCCTCGGTCCTTTGACCGGACACTAAATAGTGAAAGTGACCGAACACGTAGGGCCTGCGTCTGGTCAAGCTGTGACATATGATGACACAAGCATCCGAGGAGGCAGTGGTGACCGAACTCACCAATGCGTCTAGTCATACGTGACTTGACACATCCGATCGCGATGTTGCCTCTCTAGATGCTTACTGGAAGTGACTGGACTCCAGGCGAGGGTGCATTCGGTCATCTTCGTAGTGCATCCGATCTTGACTTAACCGCGCGAGTGATCAAGTTGACCGTTGAGATCATGCGGTGCTCATTGAACTACAGTGACATGTGGCAACGGATCAGCGACCGGACTCTAAAGTGGTGCGTCCGATCAAACTGACCGGCGCATTCGGTCATGTCGTGGAAGCTAACAGCAGAGAGCCAATGGCTCTATTTTGAGGGGACGCCTATATAAGGCGTTTGGCTAGCTCGAGCTCTCACTTTTAGCCATTTGCATTGGCATAGCAACCTTGTGAGTTTAGCCAAAGCCCTCCCACTCATCTTCATCATTGATTCATCACCTTTGTGAGACTAGGAGTGAATCCAAGCGCATTGCTTGAGTGATTGTATCTAGAGGCACTTGGTGTTCGTGTTTTGCTATGGGGTTCACTTGTTACTCTTGGTGGTTGCCACCACCTAGATAGCTTGGAGCAGCAAGGATCGTAGAGCAGAGGAAGGTGCTTGTCTCTGGCTGCGATCGTGGTGATTGTGAGGGGTTCTTGACCTTTCCTCGATGGAGAGCCAAAAGGTACTCTAGTTGATTGCTTGTGGCTTGTGTGATCCTTATCTTGTGTTGGTTGTACGACACCCGGTTGCGGGTTTGGCATGTGATGCTAATTAGCGCGTGAACCTCCAAGTGAGTGAATTGCCACGACGGGGACTAGCTTGCCAGCAAGCAAGTGAACCTCGGAAGAAAAAATCATTGTGTCTTGATTGTCTCCTTGGTATTCATTGATAAATGACTTGCCATGGCAATATACCTCTCTACCACTCTCTTGTATTACATTGTGCCTTTACTTGTGTAGAGCTTGTGGTAATTGAAACTAGTCAGTGTAGCTCTTAGTTGTAGTTCTCTTGCTAGCTTGCTCACCTAGGTGTAAATTAGTGACTTAGCCTTGTTGTGATATACTAGAGATCATAGATTTTAGAATTGGGTAGGTGACTTGCAACACAAGTGTAGTGCTAGCGTAAAATTTGCTTCGCCATCTTATTTACTAATCACTTACCTTAGCGTTGTTGTAGAATTTTTAATAGGCTATTCACCCTCCTCTAGCAATTAGGACCTTTCAAGTGGTATTAGAGCCATGGTCACCATGATTTGAAGCTTAACAACCTTCGGGTCAAAATAGCTCAAATCAACAACACTAATAAGGCACCCTAATTTAATGGCACAAATTATTCTTATTGGAAGTCAAAGAGGACCACTCATATCAAGTAAATCAATAGAAGAGTGTGGAAGGTGGTGGAGACCAAAATTGAGATAGCCGATTTAGAGAATCCCACCGTGGCCAAAGAAGTACTTCTCCAAAACAATGACATTGCTCTTAGTGCTATTCATGGTGCTATTGATGAGAGAACATTTAAATAAATCAAGAACATTGAGATGTCTCATAAAGCTTGGAAGAAGTTAGAAGAATTATTTGAGGGCACCAAGGCAATAAAGGGTGCAAAGGTATACATTCTCAAGGAGAAATTTGCTAGCTTCAAGATGAAGAAAGATGAGAGTGTGTCGGACATATTTCATCGGATGGAAGTGGTTGTCAATGATCTTACAAATGGGACTGTCTCTTATGAATGAAAGTGTTAGCTATCCTCAGATCAAAAGCTATAGCGAAGTCTAAGACTTTCTCTCCTGGTTCCTACTACCATATCCAAAACCCCCATGAACCACCACGAAACCTGCATTTGATGTACCTACATGGCCATTAAGATCACCTCCTATAAAGATCTTCTCGCTACTAGGGACAGCTCTAACCAAGTGATCTAAGTCTTCCCAGAAAAGCCGCTTAGCACTCTCATCATGGCCTACTTAGGGGGCATATGCACTAATTACGTTTAGGACCATATCACTAATGATAAGTTTAACTAAGATGATCCTATCCTCTTGCCTTCTCACCTCCACCACATCATTCTTGAGGCTCTTATCAATCAAAACCCCTACTCTATTTTTATTTAAAGTTGTCCCTGTGTACGAGAGCTTGAAGCCGGTATTGTCCACCCCCTTCACCTTCTGCCCCTTCCATTTAGTCTCTTGGACATATAAGATATTTACACGCCTCATAACCATTGTATCCACAAACTCTCTTAACTTACCTGTAAGGGACCCTATATTCCAACTACCTAAACGGATCCTAGTTGGCTCGACTAGCTTCCTTACCCTTCGCACCCACTGAGGTAGGTGTATCATTTTGCACCACACCCGGGCATCGATGTGGTGCGCCACTAAGGATGCGATGACCCGATCCTTGCTCACTTGACACCGTACCCAGATCACGATACGGCTCATCACGGGGGTGATAACCTGGCCCTTGCTCATTTAACACCATACCCGGGTTCTGACATGGTGCGTCGCTAAGAGGGTTACACCCTAATGGGATTATTTTGGGTTTCATCTCCATAAAAGTGGCTAAGTTTTTATATTGGCTCGCCACGCCTAACACAACCCTCCTCCTTTATCAGAACTTGGGACCTGCTATGCTGGGACCCCAAAGGCGCCCCACCATAGGCGGAGTTTATCTGTTCATCCAACCGTTCTAAAAAACTCACCTCACCATAGCACCACGATGGTTCTCTCCACCGTGCTTCTCTCTCCATCGCGCCTCCCTCTCCATTGCGCCTTTGCTCCGCAGACCGGCATCTCCTGTGCACCAAAGCACGGCAGCCCGAGAACCCATTTTTCTCCCTCTCCATCGCGCCTCCCTCTCCATTGCGCCTCTGCTCCACAGACCGGCATCTCCTGTGCACCAAAGCACGGCAGCCCGAGAACCCGTTTTCCTCCCTCTCCATCGCGTCTCCCGCCCGCTGCGGGCTTCTCTAGCGCATGGACCTGACGCAGCCTTCTCCACCTGAGCAACGAGCTTCACGCCACCGGTGAACTCCATACGCCGGTCAGCCACTATTCCCAAGCAGCAAGGAGATGTTGCGCTGAAAGCGCATGTTGTAAACATATATTTTAGATGTATATTGCAAGTGTTTCATATGGATATTGCAAAAATATATCGGGATGTTGCATATGCTGTAAGTTTTTCATAGGCATATTGCAAGCGCTTGTTCAAAGTGTTCTATCTATTTCAGGCATATGTTGCAAGCGTTTTGATCTGTATGTTGCATATGTTTCACATATATGTTGTAAGAGTATATTCCAAATATTTTAGCTGTTTTATTCTTATGTTGCAGTAAGTATTTTCATATTGTAAGTGTTTTATCTCGATGCTGCATATGTTTTACATATTGTTGCAAGTGTATATTCCAAATGTTTTATCTGCTTTAGACTTATGTTGCATTCAAGTGTTTTTTGTTGCAAGTGTTTCGTGTTTCAAAGGTATGTTCAGAGAGTCATGGGGGGCATGACCCGGGTGCTGGGAGAAGGGGCACAACGAGCCAAGGGCTGGCAGATCGAGCGCACAACGCGCCTGGGGTCCTACGGACGAAGCGTGCTCGTCCTCATCCAGACTCCTGGGTCCTGCCCGCATGGAGAGATAAGGGGGCAGGGGGAAGGAGTGGCGGGCGCAGTCGGGTTGCGCGTGCAGGGTGGGGCGAGGCGGACGGGAGCTAGGCGAGGCAGACGGGGGGTGGACGTGTGCGTGCAGCAGCGATACGGTGCAGCGGCAGGTGCGGGCAGACGAGCTGGGACAGCAGCATGCGCGAGGCGTCCGGACACGCTCATCTGCTCCAGACGTCATGGCGCTAGTAACAAATGGGCCTTTTAATTAAGAGAAGAAATTAAATGGCCCACAGAAGTCTTAATTCGACATGGACGACATGGCCCACAGACGTCATGGCGCTACCGTTTTGTTTCCATATTAAACGGGAGCAGGAGCGAACAGCCAGGAGCGAAAATGGTGGCAGGATATACGGTTATAAGAAAACAGATAAATACGATTAGAAAATTGATGGAAACGGACACTAAACGAAAACTTAAGCCGAGATTACATGTGACGTGTCTAACAATGCACATAGACGAGTGAACATGAATAAATGATCAGTTCATGCAAAGCTTGGCTGTCGTTGGGAGCCTGCTATATTTTCGTGTGCTTGTACTGTGTATATTATATAAATAATGTGGGTGTCTAGCTCTTAGCCTGGCTTACTGAAGCTAAATTTAGAGGGTGTTTGGATCTAGCTACTAAAATTTAAGAGGCGTATCAGAAGGATATTGCATGGGTGTTCGGATACTAATAAAAAAACAAATTACATAATTCGTTGGTACTACACGAGATGAATTTTTTAAGCCTAATTAATCTATCATTAGCACGTGTTTACTGTAGTAAAATATTGTCAAATCATGGACTAATTAGGCTCAAAAGATTCGTCTCACAAATTAGTCGTAAACTATGTAATTAGTTTCATAATTAGTCTATATTTAATATTTTATGCATATATCTAAATATCCGATGGGACAACGACTAAAATTTAGAAGGGCAACCAAACACCCCCTTAGACTGTCTCCAATACTCCGAACCCATAGACGTGAGGCATTCGGTGGATTGGGTGCGTGACTCTCCTTTTTCAACGGCCCACGCATACTCTACGCGAGCCCCGACTTCATCGCCTCCATCCCAATCTCCGACGAGTCCGCTGCCCTCGCGGGTGGCACGCCAGTGGCCCCCTCCCCCTCAGCCTGCAGTTCAAGAAAGACATAACTCCTGCATGCCATCCAACTGAAAAACAATAGCAGGAGCTTCGCAATCCATCTGACTGCAAGATCCAACAGCTAGCTATCTAGCTTGCGTGCGAATCAAAGAGAAAGAGATCAATCAACCAGCACAACACTCACCAGCCGATGTCGCGGTCGACGATGCAGTGCTTGCTGTGCGCCGGCGTGGATCCAGATCCGGTTGTTCTTCACTGTGTTCTTCGTTCCCATTTCTTTCCCCTTCTTGATTCGTGCTCAATTTGAGTTTTGCTGTGAGATTTGTTTAGTCAGATTGATGCTTTGACGAGTGTTGAACAATCCTACCAAGTGGTTTAAATCAATTTCACTCGTGCATCAAGATCCAAGCCGATCTTCATTTTGGGGAAAAACTCGTTCTTGCTCGAATTTCTTCGATTTACAAAGTTACAGTTTAAATTGAGCAATGATCTCATAGGAGTAGCTTTTTATCTTCATTGTGAATCGCTGTGCAAAGTTTGGGAGCGATCCATGAAGATTTGAGTCGGATTTCATTGATTTTCTTGGTCGCTCCTTTTCTGTTCTTCGCGTGCGAGCTCTCTGTTCGTCGTGTGCTAGTTGATTTGGCTCCTGGCCGAGCACACCAGCGGCGCCCGGCGCTGATCGGCTCCAGGCCGAGCAGCAGTTGCCCGCACCGCTCCTGCCGCGGAAGACTTTGCGTCTTGGAGAAAGACGACGCAAATAAGCGTTCTGGTTGGGCTCGTATCCAAAATGCATCATGCGTTTGCGTCTTCGGTTGGAGACGGGTTTTCTTCAGTAAAATACTGTGCATGATCGATTTTAGGTATGTGTCACTTTTGCCTGAGCTGTTGGAGATAGTGAGGGGCTGGGGCCTGGCTTGGGCTGGCCCACACTCGTGGGAGAACGGCCGCGGCGGCCGTTTTTGGCTGGCCAGACCAGAGCCAGCCGCGTGATTCGTTCGCATCACCTCCCGTCCTGTTCGTCACCGCGCCACCTCCCTTGCTTCCGGTTCCTCACCGCACCGCCCGCAGGCGGAGGAAGAGGATGCCGAAGAGGACCGCGAGCTCCTCCGCGTGTTCGCCCGCCCGCGGGGAAGGGCATTCGAGCGCGGCGGTGGCGTTCCGCTCTCTTACGGCGGCGCGGGGCGGCTCCGGCTGCCCAGGCGCCGCAGTCGGGTAGGTGCTGGTCAAGGGAGCCGGGTGCCGCTGCTGGTTGTCGTGGAGGTGGGCCGGCGGCGCGGGAGCGAGCAGGTGGGCGCCGTGGTGGTGGTGGCAGCAGCAGAGGTGGATGTGGACGTGGTGGTGGTGGCGCGGGTCGAGGTGGAGGTGAGCCAGGTGGTGGCGGTGGCGGCGGCAGGGAAGGCCCGGCTCTCGAGAAGAACAGCATGTGATTTTGGAGTATTTTGCAGAGATGAGATGGGACAAGGGGATGGAGTATTTTGCAGAGACGAGGGAAAAGGGATTTGTACCATCTGGAGGCGTGTACATGATCGCTGTGTCAGCATTGGCATTGGAATGAAGGTTTGCTGCTAGATATGGTTGATTGCGGTAGGAAGCCAGAGGAGATGTGTCGGGCTGGACGAACAGAGGAGGCATTTGAGGAGCTGAAAGGGAGGAAGCGAGTGCCATTGGAGCAGAGGATGTACTCAGAGGATTTCTGGGTGGAGTTCCTCGTATATAACTTCATGGAGTGATGTGCTTCTGATGACAAAATTTGACACCGCACGCGTGCAGCCATGAACTCAGGAGAGAGCGTTCAGTCTGGGACCTGCAACAAGCCTCGCCTGAGAGAACTCCATGAATGTGTAGTAATTAGCTAGCTAGTCGTGTTATTTAATAAAACGATGTAACTGCGATGCTGCTCATTTTGCTATCTGAATCTTACTGTTCAATTCACTCTCTTTGTTCTGTTCATGCAAACGCTGATAGAGGGCGTCGGTATTTATCTATGCAGCAAATGTGCTACTGTCGCCGTTTTCTGATAGTTAAGAGGAGCATGGCTAGTTCAAATCCAGTGTGTCCCAAGAATAGTATTATTGCAGTTTCAACACGTCCTTACCCCATATTTAGCTTGTTCGGCTTCTTTTTTTAGTCGGAACAGTATTTTTCTCTCACAACAATTCAGCCGGAATAGTGTTTTTCAGCCAGTTTCCACACCAGCGAACGGAGCCTACGGCTGGTTTTAGCCCCACCACTTGTGTTCGACGAAATGTCTCAAAGGGGTAACCTTACCAATTCAGAGAAGAGGTGTTTGTATCAAAATAAACCAGGCAATTAGGAGTTCTGGATGGAAGCAGGCTAAAGCTGTCCAGGCTAAAATTCCAGCTAGGCGAGAAGTTGGCCAGGAAACCAAACACAACCTTTATTTCTGGAGCGTGGCTAGGGCGGTGCCCGGACCGGCTCTTCCCGTTCTGTTTGGTGTGTTTTTTCTTTATAAAAAAATGTTGAGCCTTTTTTTTAAAGCGTGATATTTAATTGAATTACGAATATTAATTAGTCCTAATTATACCCGGAAACGCTATCAATTACGACTCGTTAATGTTGTGGTTAACTAGTCCGACGCGGACTAATCGTGGCTTATATACATACCTAATACTTAATAATGGGCTGCGCATAATCCTTCGATTTTCGTCATTATTATCGCATATCACGCAGGAGAGAGAAGCAAGAGCGCGGCAAGCCGGCAATCCCCCATCATCGACAAGCGCCAACAACAAGAGGCATGGCTGCAGCCGGAGCCGCCCCTGTGGTGACCGGGCAGCAGCAGCAGCAGGTAGAGGCGGCGCTGTTCGCGTCGAAGCACGCGGAGCTTCTGTCGGAGGCCCGGGCCGTGGCGCGCGAGCACGGCGTCACCGTGAGCACGGTCGCGTTCCGCCCCGACGGCACCGCGGTGGCGCACGAGCTCATCGGCGTCGCCCGGGAGGAGCGGCTGCGGGGCATGATCGGCCGCGCGGTGGCGAGGGACGTGTCCTCGATGTGCCCGCGCGAGTTGGCCGCGCACCAGCGGCGGCTCCACGCGCTCAGGGCCGTCGTGCTCCGCGAGCTGCAGGCGAAAAAGGAGACGGCAGTGGCGGCTAAGGACGACGCGGGGGGCCAAGACCAAGACCAAGAGGGCGCTGGAGCAGCGGGAGACGGACGGCGCCGGCGCCGGCGCCGCCGTTAACGCCGCCGAGAGCTACAAGAGCAGGAGGACGGACTACTAGCTCAGCTCGATGATCCGTCGTCCAGTTGGTTCATCGACGATTCATCATTAGTTGGTTCTTTGTTTTGTTTTATGTATTGGCATATTTGCATTGATTCTTTGATTCATTGCTGTTAGTATTGATTAATGTCATAATAATACGCTTCCCTGTCAACGATTTGTTGGTTTTGAATGAAGGGATAAAGAAGAGGAGAAATAATCCTCACTTTTTTTTCTTGATATATGCTAGAACGCTCCAGGAAACAAAAAAAAAAGAGCTCGACATGATAGGTCTTTCTCTAGGAATAGAGAACAGGCCCAGATGAAACTCGATCGGCTTCAAGGACGCCGCGCCCCTTCGCCGGCCTTTCCAGCTTTCAAAAAAAAATGGACACCGTCAGATCGAATCCACATAGAAAGATATTGGTCCGGTCCTTTCTTGGACATATTTTTGCCGCGTCTTCCTAATATGAAAAGGAAAACAATAATAACACATCTTCCTCTTCGGTCAAAAAAAGAAAAAGGCATCACTGAAGCCCCTCGGATGGAACCAGGAAAATTGCAAAATGCTAAATACCACTCAAAGTTTCTCCAGCATAATTTTATTTCAGAAAATGGTAGCTTCATCAAAATGTGCTAGACCAACGTGTAAATAAAATTTTCTTTGTCAACATCTAACGCGGCACTCAAAATAGCTCTTTTTCCGAACTGAAAAACCAGACCGCTGCCTATTTCCGTGGCCGCAGGTTGTACTTCCGGGAGAACGACGTTGTGATAGAGTTCTCGCCGATCTCCTCCGCCGCGACGACTTGGTTGCGCCTTCGGGTTGGAGGCGACCGCTCTGCCGGCGGCAGGACGTATGTTGGGTCCATCTTGCTGTCCACCTCGTCTGCCAGCTCGTCGAAGACCCACGAGTAGTCCCTCATGCTCTCCTCCTCCGACTCTGAGCCGTACGACAGCGCCCTCCTGCCGGCGTTCTCCTCCAGCGCCCGGACCTTCTCCACCAGCGTCTGGAGCAGCCCGTGGTTCAGCACTTCGTAGTCCCTGAATGATAAGTAAAAAGAAGTTATAATTGCAGCGAAGGCCAATCACTAAGCTTGTAGATGTACGCCGTGTAATATTGTAGCAGAGGCCTTTGTTTACAACGTACCTGTAGGTGAATACAGAGTGCAGGATCTGAACAGTGGCAGCGCCGAGGAACACCATTCGGACCAAGAACACCTTGGACATGACCCAGAACTGCTTGTCGAAGTCGTCGGCGCCGATTTTGATCAACCCAATCTCCAATAGAAGCGTAATGCACAGACCTGCGGGGGCAAAATGTTAGCCAAATGGGCATTCAAATTTAATTTAATTGATGATAAGTTTTCAATTTCTGTAGTGAAATCATATCATACCAAAGTAGAGCTGGCCCCGGATGCCGAACGTTTGCTTTGCGCTGGTGAGCATGTAGACGAGGAACACAATGCAGCAATAGATATTCCAGCAATGGAACGTTCGCTCGCTCCAGCAAACCGATCGGCTCAATAGGTCTATCTACGCTCTTTTCTCTATCTACTCTAGCTTTGACAACCGACAGAAAATCCTCAACTCTCGTCGCGGGTCACCGTGCCGTTCGCTCGCCCCAAGCCGCCTCCCGGTGGCGCCCCAATCCCGCGTCAAGCCGCGCCACATCTGCTGTCGTGACGTGCTCCATCCCCCGCCACGCCCACTCCGCGTCGTCGCGCCGTGCCCAATCCCCGCCCTTGAGCGCCGTGTCGCGTCCCTCGTCACGTCGAGGTGCTGCCGACGCCGCCGTTCCCCACCAAGAGGTTGTGGCCGCTGTTGACGCCGGCGCCACCATGACGCTCGACCTTATCTCGCGACATCACGAGACCGGGGTGGCCAGACCTGGAGCGGGCTTCTCCAGCTACACCTCGCGCTCCCTTCCAAGCGTATGTTTCAAGTGTTTCGGGTATTTCATATGCATGTTGCAAGTGTTTAATGTGGATGTTGCAAAAGTAGATTGGGATATTGCATATGTTGTAATGACTATACACGTATGTTGCAATCGTCTGTTCAAAATGTTTCAAATGTTTCAATGGATGTTGTATATGTTTTATATGGTTGTTGCATATGTTTCACACTTATGTTGAAAGTGTTTTATCTAGGTGTTACATATGTTTCACATTTATATTGTAAGTGTTCCATCTAGATATTTCATATGTTTTCAAGACGTGTTTTCTCGTGTTTTAGATGTATGCTGCAAGTGTTCAACTGTTTCGGACGTATATGCTAATGTTTTCTCTAGATATTACAAAAATAGATCTGATATCGCATATGTTGTAGTGGAGCCCATTGCAGCAGCCACCTGCTATAACTGCTAGGCCCGCCTGCATACGGGTGAGTGTGGAGAGGGTGCGAGCGACAGGCATGGGACACGAAGCGCGCACGCCACAGTGTGGGCGGGACATGAAGCGGCATGGGCCACGGTATGAACACGGGACATGGACTGGGCGCGGGACACATAACGGCGCGGGACCCATGTGAAATAGACTTGCGTCGCGGGCGTCCGGATGCCAGTCGAATGTCCAGGCGCTGGCCTTTCTCTTCCAACAAGCTCGACACCGTCAAATCAGAGTCCCCACATAGAAAGATATTGGTCTGGGCCTTTCTTGGACATATTTATTCCTTTCTAGACTACAATAATAACACATCTTCCTCTTCGGTCAAACAAAACGAAAGGCATCACACAAGCACTTCGGATGGAAGCTGGAAAATTGCAAAATGCTAAATAGCACATTGTCCATTCACTGAAAAAGTTCGGCCCATAACACAAGCGAACCAAGCCATAATTTTATTTCAGAAAATGAAAGCTTCATCAAAATGTGCTAGACCCCAACGTGTAAATAAAATTTTCGTCAACGTCTGACGCGGCACTGAAAATAGCTCTTTTTCCGAACTGAAAAACCAGACCGCTGCCTATTTTCGTGGCCGCAGATTGTACTTCCGGGAGAACGACGTTGTGATTGAGTTCTCGCCGATCTCCTCCGCCACGACGACTCCGTTGCGCCTTCGGGTTGGAGGCGACCGCTCCGGCGGCAGGACGTATGTTGGGTCCATCTTGCTGTCCACCTCGTCTGCCAGCTCGTCGTCGAAGACCCACGAGTAGTCCCTCAGGCTCTCCTCCTCCTCCGATTCCGGTGAGCTGTACGACGGCGCCCTCCCGCAGGCGTTTTCCTCCAGCGCCCGGACCTTCTCCACCAGCGTCTGGAGCAGCCCGTGGTTCAGCACTTCGTAGTCCCTGAATGGTAAAAAAAAAGTTATAATTGCAGCAAAGGCCACTCACTGAGCGTTGTGTAATATTGTAGCAGAGGCCTTTGTTTACCACGTACCTGTAGGTGAATACGGAGTGCAGGATCTGAAGAGTGGCAGCGCCGAGGAACACCATTCGGACCAAGAACACCTTGGACATGACCCAGAATTGCTTGTCGAAGTCGTCGGCGCCGATTTTGATCAACCCAATCTCCAGTAGAAGTGTAATGCACAGACCTGCGGGGGCAAAATGTTAGCCAAATGGGCATTCAAATTTAATTTAATTGATGATAAGTTTTCAAGTTCTGTAGTGAAATCATATCATACCAAAGTAGAGCTGGCCCCGGATGCCGAACGTTTGCTTTGCGCTGGTGAGCATGTAGACGAGGAACACAATGCAGCAGTAGAAGAAGAAGGCCTTGATGAAGCGAGACTCGGCTAGAATGGCATTGTGCAGGATGTACAGCTTGTCCAGAGCAGCAAAAATGTTAGCCTGCTTTGCTCTGAACTCTTCCTGTGTATATGAAAAAAAGTTCAGTAAATATAAGCGAACATGTAAAGTTAGTCATAATTTCAAAATGAGATATAAGAACGAACCTGTGCTTCCAGTATGGAGTGAGAATTTTGGATGAGATGCTCATGAGCTTGCCGGATTTGTTCTTGCCGGGACAGTAGCTCCTCCTGCTGACGCTGGCCAAACTGTGCGAGTTTCTGAATTGTTTCCCTGCCATTGATAACTTAATCAATATCTTTTTTTTTCTATTAGACGTGCAACAAACATTTATCAATATTCAAGAACAATACAAAAGGAACGGTACATATGAATATGAATATCATAATACCTGCTTTCTTCAAGAGCTTGTTCTTGAAAGCTGTGGAGCTTATTCAATCCATCCATGGCCTGGTTCTGTCCATTCAGTAGCTGCTTTTGGTTCTCCACCGACTTGCCAGCAACACTCCCAATGTCATCAGCAGTGCGCTGCAAATCCTGCATCTTTGAAGACATTGACTCACCAACATTTTCAATTTCCCTTTTCACATATCCAGTCTCTTCTTTTAGCTTATCCATCCCATTTCCTAGTCTTTCATATGATTCCTCAACGCGCACCATACCGGCCTCAATCTTCTCCTTCATCTCCGTTTGCCCTTTACTCAGTTCTGCCTGAGTGGTAGCGATCTCCTTAGACTGCTCAAAGACGGACTTCGAGTGAACCAGCACATCGTTGATCCGCTCCCCGACGTGCTTTGACGCCTCTGCCAGGTTGTCTGCTTGCATTTCGATCGATGCCAGTGTGTCCTTAACTTTACTGGACTCTTTGATGATCTGATCTGACCTCTCCTCGATCACCTCGAGCTTCTCCTCGGCGGACTTCGATGTCCTTGTGAGGTCATTGATGAGTCTCTCAGTGTTGTGCTTGAAAGCTTCCGCCCTGAACGAATAAATCAAACGAAGACAAGAAAAAGATAGCGTGAAGTTTAGTACAGGAAACATATCATCAGCAATTGAATGCCAGGAGAGAAAACTAAACACTAAACTTACTGCAATTGGTGGCACAGGGTGTTGGTCTCCAAGAAGAACTCTAGGAAGACCTTGCCTTCCGATTCACTCAGACGCTTGCGGCAGTGCACCATCTTGGAGCCCTCTGCGCAGGACGGGAAGGGCGGCCGCCCCGAGTCCTCCTGGAAGCAGCCGGTGAGGTGCCACGCCAGGCGCGACTGCCTCTCCTTGTCGGCCATGATCTCGCCGCAGCTGGCGAAGAGCTTCCGGTACGCCTCCTGCCAGCAGTTCCTCGGCCCGGCGAGCTTGTCCCGCGCGTTCTCCAGCAACTTGAGCCCTCTGGGGTCATTGTTGGCTTCGTCCATGGCGAAGTCGGCCACCGCGCCGTCGAGCTCCATCATCGGAGCGCGGTCGTCGCCGCCCGTGGCCGTAGACGAGGAGGAGGAGAAGATGTTCCATGAGAATCCACGGATCCTCACGGGGCAAACCAAGATGCAGATCAAAATCACCAGCACAGCCCACACGTTTCTTGACATGATTGTACGGGTAACTGATCTTGGCGCCGGCAATAAGTGATGTTTATATCTTGGCAGCTTAAAATCAGCGGGTCAGCAGTCCCTGTGCCAAGGAAGAATCAGAGAAGGGTATCATATCATAAAAAACCGTCAATTTCATACATATTCTTATGTTCATATTGCTCTGGATTAAAACACCCAATCGGGTCATCAAGAGAGTTCTCTTGATGTCGGTTATTTGTGACGTTCCTCAAAAAGCAAGTTATTTCAGAGGGAAAATATGATGAAACGAGTAACAACCTAAACAGAGTCGCTGCTGCAAAATTCAGACAAGAATGGACAAGAACTAGACGAAATTCTCCAATCAAGATTGAAGAACGAAAGGTAATTGCGGCGCAAGCAATGAGTTGTTGCTAACTTGGGAGGGCCTGCGGCGTGAATGGCTTCCTCTTAAGAGTCGCGGTCACAGCTGTGTTTCTTCGCCGGCAAGGCAGCAGAGGGAGATCAAGAGGTGGCTGTCACATCACATGTTCACATTCAGGGCGGGAGAGCCAATCAAATGTTTCCAAAAGAAAAAAAAAACAGAGTCGGTTTGGACCTTTTGAATTCGACGCCACAGGTGAAAGAGACCCACTCTCACTGACAGGCACAAATGAACAACGAAGCGATTAGCAGCAAGGTAATGGCAATATGGGATGGATGCCAAGCCGATGAGGCCTGGTAGATCTCCTGCCGTCTTGTTAATTAGGTGCCGTTCCCGGCAAGGGAGCTACAGTTAAGCAACCCGCTTAATTGCAGTTAAGTCGGCGCAAATGTGAGGCGGTGGCGCTGTGGCTACCGCCGCAAGCCTCGGCGAACGGCGATCGACGACAGCCTAGCGGCGGACAGGGAGGGACTAGACTGCCGCAATTCCTATTCGCAATTCCGCCGCCTAGGGGCCGGTCCATGTCAGCTTCCCAGGCACATTGGCATCGAGGATTTGTGCTAAGATTAATCCGACGAAGCACGCATAAACCTAAATGGCCTTGAAATGAATGGAGTTTTTTTTATATGAAAAATGACTGACTGTGAATGATCGAATCAAATGTTTCAAGAACTCCAGTTTCGTTTCCTACTGTAATTGTTTAAAAAGGACTCCACAGAGTGCAGTTTCAGAGCCAGGGGAGTTCTTAGGACTTGAACCAAAAAAAAAAAAAAAGTGGAAGAAGAAGCTCACAGATTTACCGCGGGTAAGTTCGTCGATCCGCGTCGTCGATGTTGATGTTGGGGCTGCAACTGCAACTGCGGTGCCAACTGCCAAGACGAAGAAATGAAGCAGCAGCGCAGAATGGGGATTCAGGGATTGTCCATGGTGTTCAGGTTCACACGCGAAGAGGCACGGCACCTTAGCAATGAGAACCTATCGAACAGCCAGAGACGAAGAGGCACCCGTTCCTGGGCTTGCTACGTGTGACGTGTCTACACTGGGCTGCAAAATTTGGTCACTCGTAAAGTCGTAATGCTCATGAGGTGGACATAAATAAATAAATAAATAATATATGCCAAATAGTTCAACGCTACTCATATGTGCAAGCTTGTCAATTTTACAACTCAATGCAAAAAGTCACCGTGGTAGTTGCTTGGTTCACATTCCGGCTCATTGTTGTTTTTTTTAAAGTTCTTACCCTTTCTCTTTGACAAAAGACACTCAAAAGAGTGCCTCAATTTTGATATATATCAAATAAAACAAATGATAGTATAAAAGATAAATAATACTTCCTCTGTTCCAAATTATAAGCCGCTTTAATTTTTTTGGTACATTTATTTTACTATGCATTTAGATTTAATAATATATCTAGATAAATAGCAAAATGGATGAACCAAAAAAATCAAAGTGACTTATAATTTCGAACGGAGGGAGTAAGACACGAAACTACTTCTAAAAAAGAATAAGAGTACATCAAAGACTAAACCGATAATCTTCTTCGGAGCTTCAAAATTGAAGGAGCCTCTACGTTGATGAGAGAGTTTAGAAATTATTATGAGACTAATCGAACAAGAGAACAATATATACTTTTGAATTTTATGACGAACTAAATATTAAATCAAGGAGTCCATATCAAATATAACACTACGCTTCCCATCTCAACAAAGCCAAACATCATAAACAGCATAAGCCTAGTTTTAGGACAATAAATATTGCTGTTAAATTAGTCTATAATATAATCTGTTAAATTATTACTGCACAATATATAGATAAAGCCTAATTTTAGGGATTCTATAAGTAAGATCCCAAACCTATGGTTCAGACTTTTACAAGTTCTTCTCAAGCTAAATTATTCCCAAACCACCGATGCATTTAATTTAAACTATATACAGTTCAATTTCTAAGTGTGCCTGCATGGGCGATGAGCGCGTGGGGGAAGGTGGTTTGTTGGATGCGTGTATGTGGTGTGCGTCGTTGTGCAATGGCGGAGCCATGAGTTTTCAAGAGTGTGTTGATTAGGGTATTGCTCTCGTAATGCCCCAGTAATCCTATTTTTAGGCCTGTTGGCCCGCTTGGATCTAAGGCGTTAGTGGCAAGGGAGCCTGGGCAGCAGACCAGGGTGACCGAATTCGCTGGACCTTGGCTCTGCCTCTGTGTGTACTCGTGTTGAGGTTGGCTACTTCTGGTTGCTCGAGAGTTGAGAGTCAGGAGAGTCAGTTTTGGACTTAGTCAAATGGGTTAGATGGCGGGGGAATTTATAGATTTGGCGGCCTGTTGTTGGCCTAGTGACATTGACTACCGTGTTAGTTGGTGTTGGGTAGAACTTCACTATTAACAAACACATCTGTTTTCTAAATTATTATTCTACCCACATTAAACTTTAAGCTATCTTAGCTTTGTTCGATTGAAACTTATCTAATTTTGACTTAATTTATTGAAAAAATCAAATAAATACACTATTGAAATATATGTCACGGTGTATCTAATAGATGTAGTTTGAAGCTATAGATGTTTACGTATTTTTTCTATAAAACTTGATTAAATCTTTTAAAAAAAGTCTACCTTAAGATAAAATTAAAATAACTTGTAATTTAAAACAGCGGGGATAGAACACAAGCATAACGATTCACTGTAAATTAAACTATAAGAGGATGTAAACGTCTCTCATTTTTTTTCGTTGGTGGCCCAATTTGGAAGAAAGCTCACGTCAGCCGTCGAGCATGCTGATATGGCAAACGGTTATTTCGGGTTCGAACCAGAAAGCAAAACAAAAGCGGAAAAGAATATTTTATTTTATATAAAAACAAAAAGGAATAAACTCTCCCCACTCTGTTGCCCTAACGAATCGAGCGCTCTCCCCGTTCCCCTGCCCCAGCTGACCGCCGCCTCGACGCCGCCACTCCGCCTGCCCCCTCCACCTCCAGCCGCCACTACCTTCGCCTCCGCGCAATTGGCCGCACTCCTTTCCCACCTCCCGCTACCGGGTGGCGTGGGCCGGCCGGCGGCGCGGACGCGTGGAGATCTGCCCGCACGCGGACTGCTTCCTTCGCTAGGCGGTAAGGAACCCTATTGCTTTGCGTCGACGGATTCCTCGACCGTGCACCCCCTCGCGGAATCCTCTCTTTCCGTCCCTCCCAAGCTATCACCCCCCAATTGGTTCTCTATTTCTTGCATCCAAAGTCGAGGTTTTTGCGCCCCCCACCGTGTCCGAGATTTGCCCCCTAGGGTTTACGCGCGTTCCCCTCGTTTGCTAACGGCAGGGTTGCATTACTGTTGGGGGGTTTTGCTGCTGCTGATACGAGTAATTCCCTTTGCTCCGAGCGCGCGCTTGAGTCGCGTACCCTAGGCTGAGTTTCGTCGTTCTATGCCGTCCTTGTTGTAAATCCACTGTGCTTTAGGTGCTTTAGTGTGAGCGTGTTATAGAATCTCGCACCTTTCTGTTGCTTATTATAGGCTGGGCATCTGTATTTTGCACTGCGAGAAGAATTTCTCGTTTTGGTTGACCCCAAAGTCTCCTTTTTTCCCCCTTTGTCTTGAGCACTCAGTCCTGTAGACTAGACTGGTGATTCACATGCACATGATGTAATCTTGTTAGTGCCATTCATGGATATATGCCTGAATTTCGTCCATGATTGGTCCCAGTCTGGCTTTCTATTGTCAGTTTTCCAGTGTTAAGTTTGGCGTAGATGATCAATTTGAAGTCTTTCGTGGTTTATAACAAGCTCTTCTCTGTGCCTTATCTGTCAGATGGAAAGTAAGCGCTGTCAGGTCTCATGATTTCTTTTGGTAGATTCGGAGCTGTGGTGCCTGACTGACTCATCATCTCAGGGACACTGCCAAGTACAACTCAGGTTGGTATTTATGCTACTCTTTCGTCTCTTTCTTCCTCTCTCAACAAGCAAATCGTGTGGTCTGTTCATTTCCTGGTTAGATTAGTAGCTTCTTGACTTGCTACATGGGACACCCTAAAACTTTTTGTAAGCCTTCACTCTGAAAATTAAACTACTGCTCTTTCTGGATAACATGTAATTGACTAGTGAATCCAGTGCACCTTTATAGTTTTGTTGTGACCAGGGTATTTGTTTGGTTCTGTAGTCTTTATTTGTGATTATCATTGACTGAATGGGTCGTCTAGTATCTTCCCTTAGGAAATGCGAAGAAAGCGTGGTTCAGTCTCTTAAGTTTTCCTGTGCATTGACCTAACTGTTGTTGTGGATAATGTAAATCTTGCACACAAAAAAACATTTCTAGTAAAATCTTACCGACTTAGCAATCCTATTTTATCTCGTTAAGAGGAATTAACTATGGTCAGTGGGTACACAGTTTTTTAGGCAATTTAACCTTATGGTTGTCATGTGCCTAAAAAGGTCACTGAGAGATGGTTGTCGTAGCGAGTAAACGGAAGGAATTCATGGGAGCTGATAGAATTATCTTTCTCATATGCAGGAAGGATTTTGTAAATGCCACTTTTTGGAGTTTCTGGCCTTTTGGTTTAGTCCTCAAGACTCTAGCTAGCAATTATTTAAAGAAACAAATGAAATGTTAATTGCCACCAAGTTGGCAAAATTCCCGGAAAACAGCAGTTGAGGGTGAAACTTCATTGCAATGCTAACAATACCAGTGCCCAGGTCATGACAATCAGAGCCAGTAGCAACTGAACCTTAAGTAGCCACCAAGTTTGGCAAAACTTCTGCAACTCAATAATTGAGGGAGAAAATTTTGATGCAACTTGTTGATGCCCAAGCCGAACGGCCCAAGATTTCTGCAGTTGCTGCTTGAAATACTCTCTGGATAGGATCGGCAAATTTGTAGATGTGAGAGTGTAGAAAGCATGCACTATAGTCCTCTTTTTACCTGTAAGATAAGGTTGTATAGCCTATTTGAGTTGTAATGAGACAACTTGTTGAAAAGGATGAAAGGAGGTAAGGCGATGGGGCCGGATGGTATCCCAATCGAGGTGTGGAGATGCCTCGGGGACATAGCTATAGTATGGCTAACCAAGCTGTTCAACCATATTTTTCAATCGAACAAGATGCCTGACGAGTGGAGGAGAAGTATATTGGTACCGATCTACAAGAATAAAGGGAATATTCAAAGTTGTACTAATTACCGGGGAATTAAGTTGATGAGCCATACTATGAAGCTATGGGAGAGAGTTATCGAGCATCGCTTGAGAGCAATAACGCGGGTCTCTATGAACCAATTTGGTCAACCATGGAAGCCATTTTCTTAATAAGACAAGTTATGGAGCGGTATAGGGAGAAGAAGGACCTACACATGGTTTTTATTGACTTGGAGAAGGCTTATGATAAAATACCAAGAAATGTTATGTGGTGGGCTTTGGACAGACATAAAGTCCCAACGAAGTACGTCGGGTTCATTAAGGACATGTACAATAATGTTGTGACTAGTGTTCGAACAAGTGATGGAGACACGGATGACTTTCCGATTAGGATAGGACTACATCAAGGGTCAACTTTGAGCCCTTATCTGTTTGCCTTTGTGATGGATGAAGTCACAAGGGACATACAAGGGGACATCCCTTGGTGTATGCTTTTTGCGGACGATGTAGTGCTAGTTGATGAAAGCCGGACAGGAGTGAATAAAAAACTGGAGTTATGGCGGGAGACTTTGGAGTCCAAAGGTTTTAGACTCAGTAGAACTAAAACTGAGTATATGAGATGTGACTTCGGCACTACTACTCGGGAGGAGGAAGATATTAGTTTGGAAGGTCAAGTAGTGCCTAGGAAGGATACCTTTCGATATTTAGGATTAATGCTACAGAGAGACGGGGATATTGATGAAGATGTTAGCCATAGAATCAAAGCAGGGTGGATGAAGTGGCAAGCATCTGGTGTCCTATGTGACAAAAGGGTACCACAGAAGCTAAAAGGCAAGTTTTATAGGACGGCGATTAAACCTGCTATGTTGTATGGTGCAGAATGTTGGCCTACGAAAAGACGACATGTTCAATAGATAAGTGTCACGGAAATGCGTATGTTGCGTTGGATTTGCGGTCATACAAGAAGGGATCGAGTTCGGAACGATGATATACGTGATAGATTAGGGGTAGCACCAATTGAAGAAAAGTTTGTCCAACACCGGTTGAGATGGTTTGGACATGTCCAACGGAGACCTCCAAAGGCACCGGTGCGTAGTGGAATCCTAAGCCAGGATAGTAACGCGAAGAGAGGCAGAGGAAGACCGAAGTTGACTTGGGTAGAGGCAATAAAAGAAGACTTGAAAGGATGGAATATACCCAAAGACTTAGCCTTAGATAGGAGTGCCTGAAAAACAGCTATTCACGTGCCTGAACCTTGATTGCTTTTTCTGAGTTTCAACTCTAGCCTACCCCAACTTGTTTGGGACTTAAAGGCTTTGTTGTTGTTGTTGTGTCTTGATTGGGAAATAATTGTAATGAGAAAAGCTGCGCAAAAAGAAATTTCTTTGACATGTCTTTATCGGGCTATATACTCTGGTGAATGAAATTGAATTGTTTGTGATGATAATCTTTGGTTTGCCGTTAAGCGATATTCGCGTGTCAGGTAGTTCCTGTTCTGTCAAAAATGCTGTGATGCCCATTCAGCTGTCCCCTACATTGATGACATTAAAGAAGATGCAATCAGTAGTCCTAATTAAAGAGAGAAAGAAAATACAATCAATTAAGCAACAGAACTAATAAATGAAAATGCATTGCCGAAACAAATGTCTGTGTGCACATGTGTCATTTGTGCCATTTTGTGCTTGGCACTATTACATTGTGTATGGCTGTTGTTGAGTCTGAACAAATGTTCCCGTGGATTTTGCACATCCCTTTGTGCTTCCTCCAACCTGTGCTACCGCAGTTGCTCCATTGCATGGTAGATGGTCTCCTGATTGTGCTGGCCACGGTGCTGACTTAGATACTGCACTATCTTTTCGTTCCTGAATCCTGCATATTCTAGTCTTGCTTAGCAGTATTTAATCTTGCCCAGCAGTTTCTTAATTGGTAAAGTTCTTCTATTTCTGGTTGATGACTTTAAGGGCTAGAGTCATTGGATTTTTAGACACCGACTGGTTTATTTTGGCATGAAGAATTTTGGACACCACTGCCAAATTTTTGGACAACAAACAGCTGCCATGTTGTAGGGAGCATACCTGTGGAGTTGGCTAGCCGCATCCTGCCAATGGGATGTTCATAGTTGATAATTTTTAAATTAGCTTAAAGTGTTTTCTACTTACAAACTCCATTACAGTTTTAAACTTTTGATTTGAAGATCTAGAATCTAGGGACTTCAGAGGATAATTTTATTGTTGTAGAAGTATGTTCTTTGATTAAATGTAACTATATACATATTAGCACTTGGCTATTTCAGAGATTCAGAAGAACTTTTGCAAGGAGAAGGGAGGTCTTGTACTTGGAACTACTTCATAGCCATATTTTTAGAGGTTAGCAAAAGGAGGTTGGAATGACTAGTGAAACCAGGAAACAGCGTTCCAAGTGGGACACGAAAGAAGGATCTCATGAAGTAGTTGAGATCAGTGAAGATGAGTCTCCTGATAAGACAGTTGTTCACCGTAAAGGTGGCGATATACACACAAAACCTGACACGTCCATGCACCAGGGAGGTGCTGGACATGAGAAGGAACAGGCTGATGGGTTCAATAAAGATATGAAGGAAATACAACCTAAGGCATCCTCTGAAAGATCACAGCCTCTTAGAATGGCTGATGAGCATGATAATAATGAGTGGAGCAAGGCAGCTGGTAACCAAGGCACGAACAGATTTGCAGATGACAGAAGACGTGGTGATGGATGGGGTACAGCTCCTAGTCGTGGTTATTCTTCTACTAGGGCACCTTCTGATCCAGATGCATGGAGGCAGCGCAGCCGAAGTCCATCTCCAAGGGGGTTTGGAACAGATCACGCAGGTATGTTTGAACAACTGATTTTATTGACTGCACAAATATTGTCACTTTGGTTATGTGGTCCCTGTAGTGTGTAAACAACTCAGATACAAATTTTTTGTGTCAAATTTTGATCATGGAAGTGGAAGTATCCAATACGGACTTTACGAGTACTCTGTAAAATAAATTAAACTTGAGGTCCATAAGTTTCGCCACCTGTATTAACACACAAGCAACATAATGTATTCCTGACACTACGAAGTGTAGGAGCAAGGAAGTGAAAAATGTAGTTCTTGATAATTTATGTTGTACTTGTAAAGAATCTCTACCTCTCCTGTTCTAATCAACCTTGATCTGAAAGATGGTATATTAACTTAAGAGTCAGTCACAACTTCTAGAATTCCATTGTTTGAAATGTCATCGAAAGACTTGGTATACTAGGAGTACCTTTTCTCTACAATGTGTGTTTCTTTCAACAGGAACAGGAGTCGTTCCAGAAGCAGAAGCAGAAGCAGAAACAAAAGTAGGAGCAGAAGTAGGAGTATAGGGCGAGGCAGAGGCAGGAGCAGAAGTCCATATTTTGCTGACCGTGGATCTGAGTGGAGGGTTGAGAGAGGCAGAACATCTGGAGGACCTGTTCGGCCCTGTAGGGATTTGTGTCTGGTAGGTGCAGAAGAGGCTCAAATTGCAGGTTCCTTCATGAAGATGGTGGGCACAGGCCATTTGAAGATCATTATCCTGCCGACCCAAGGGAAAGGTATGGGTATCAGAGCAGGAGTTTATGGATACAAGAGAACCAAATGACTATCTGCGGAGTAGGCAATCTCGAGATCGTTATGATGATGGGCCTTGGGAAAGATCTGAACCTCGAAGGGATTATCGGTATCCTGCACCATGCATTAATTTTGCCAAAGGGAAATGCATCAGAGGTGCTAGTTGCCTATTTGCGCATGGTGATTCTGCTTCTCATGGTAGATGGAGAGATGAGGCTAGGGAAAGTGCCCATGATAGAGTTGGCCCTGATTCATCCTATGGGAATAGGACTGAGCACCGTAGGGTAAATAAAAACCCTTGTAAGTTTTTGCTGAAGGTCGTTGTCGCCCGTGGTGAAAATTGTCCATATCTCCATGAGGAAGCTCCCCAGAGTCAGATAGGAGTGAGTGCACCTGATGAGGCTTTGAATTACAGTGATGGGCATGCAGCAAGAGGAAACTATTCAAACCGGGGTGAACAAAATAATGCTGTGCGTGCAACCTCTCAGATTTTATCCAGGGATGACAGGGAAAATCCTATTTCTAGTATTGGCAGAAATGATTCTCGCAATGATTATGAAAACCGGCATTCAAAAGATGCTGGAAAGAGCCAGTACCAAATTATTCCTCAGGAAGATTTGGTTCACAAGGGCAAAAGAAACATGAAGTTGCTATTCCACAACAGCCACAGTTATTGACTCCTGTCCAGACTACTGCTCATAGCATGAATAATGAGAAGGTATCTGAAATGGACAGTCAGAATGCTCCTTCAGGCATTGGAGATTTGAGCATTCAATCAGGGGGGGTGCATAGTGCTAATATTATAGCAGAGCAAAGCCAGGGTCCAATATTTCAGAGACATGATGCAATTCCTCATATTCCTGTGCATCCAACTCTTCCGGTCACCACACAATTGCAGAATGTTACATCCTCATTCCCTTCAAATAGCCACGTGCAACAAAATAACTTTCCTGTACATCAAAACAGGCAAGAGCAGTTTGTAGTTCCACATGCAGTTGCAAATAACTCAACTCCCAGCATGCAGGGCCAGCCAGTGGCTTCTCATATGGGGCATGGCCAACATGGCGGCTATAATGGGCATAATTTCAATGTTGCCAGTCAAGTTCCACCAAATATTCCAACAGCTGTGCATGCTGGGCAGACTCAGGCGACAATTGACATGCCAAGGTTGGGTCAAGACAGTGGTCCTCAAAGCATACACAACATGGAGATCGAGCCAATGTCTCCACATGTGCAAAGTCAATCCTTGCAGGGGTTACCCGTTGTGCCAACTTCCAGTTCAGCTGATATGACTGGAGTTCCTGTTTCTCACAATGCTGTGAAAAGCGAAGAAGTTAGCCGAGTTACTGCATCCTTGGCACAATACTTTGGAAATACCACTTTTGGCGCTGGCACAGTTGGATTACAATCATCGCAGCCTAATATGAATGCAAGCCTGATGGCCACTTCATCTGCTGTACCACCAGCTGTCCAACCCAATCAGTGGCACTGGGCGCAGCAACAAACAGGCCTAGTCCAACCTGGTCTCCCCGTTCCACCTCAACAGCAGCAGCAGCAGCAGGCTCTCCAGAGCTTCCAGACACCAATCGCCGTAGGTAGCAGTAATGGCAACTCTATGCTGTTACCTAATGCAGGTGCACTGGTTGGTCCCGCTGCGGCTGCTTCGGTGGTGAAGGAAACCGTGCCTCCAGAAAGCAAGAATGGAGAGAAGAAAAATAGCGACGCAGAGGCTAATGAAGACGGTGATAATAATAAGAAGAGCAAGGACTCTAAGCAACTGAAGATGTTCAAGGTTGCACTTGCGGACTTTGTAAAGGAAGCGCTGAAGCCAACGTGGAAAGATGGCCAGATGAGCAGGGAGGTCCATAAAACCATTGTGAAGAAGGTTGTCGACAAAGTTACAAGCACTGTGGAAAATACCCCTCCAACCAAAGAGAAGATTGACATCTACATGACCTACTCCAAGGAGAAACTAAATAAGCTTGTGCAGGTGAAGTCAGCCCCCTCCATCATCACTCTTGTGCTCTTCTGATGATATCTTTCTCCATTGTGCGCTCTAACCTCATTCTGGCTGTGTCGCATTGCGTGCAGGCGTATGTTGGCAAGTATGCCAAGGCATAACGTTTCGCCAATAACATTCTGACGCCCATTTTGCGCGAGGTCTGGAAGGATTTGAAGCACCGCGTGCATCTGTGCTCAGAGGTTTAGGATTTGTGAAGTAGGAGCGGGGTTGGCGCGCCGGGGCGAAAGTCGTCAGTCTTTCTCTGCAGTTTCAGAGTTTAGCGTGTTGTTTGGTAGACAGGTTGTGGGCAATGGTGCCGTTCCTACATCTGACTGTAACTTTTGTAGAATTGTTTTATTCGGGGATTGAACATTGTGTAGCGGAATCATGCATTGTGTGGACCATTTTTTTTATGAATATAGGACTATAGGAGGCATGGTTACATGCATGCTGTGATGTGTTTGGTGCTCATCGATTCGCCATGTCCCAGGGCTGTGGCTTTCTGCTGTACGCTGATCGTGGCTGGTAATAACTTCTACTTCTATTGTTGTATATATATAAGGCGTTCCAAACAGCAGCATGTTCGCGTAATGCAGAGGGTAGAGTGGACACACATGGCAGGTTTTAATCCACTCCTTCACGGTCTAGGCTGGTACCATTTCGCTCTCCGTTTAGGCTGATACCATCTCTCTCTGGCTACTACAGTCGCTCAGTGTGACGCTGGGCCTCGTCCCCGTACACAAGCCATCGCCACCGCTGCTGTCTTATGCCGTCAACATGTCGGACCTGCTGCTGATGAGGGGCTACAGGGACAACTCCGTCGCCCCGCTTTACGTCGGCTTCTCCGCGTCCATGGGGGACAAGCGTGACGGCGGCGCCACCCATCAGGTTCTCGGCTGGAGCTTCAGCCTCGGCGGACCGGCTCAGCCGCTCAACTACTCGCTGTTGCCGCTGAAGCGAGTGCAGCAGAGTGAGCAAGAAGAGTCTCGTCAGGTGGCTGTTAAGTTGCCTGTGTCAGGAGTCATCCGGGCTATGGGCTGGCGTCAGGACATGGGCCGAGTGGCCTACCGGGCCATGTCAATTGAGAAACAACACTACAAATGGGAAGCTGCACGTGTGCCGGGGGATCGAACAATTATCTCAGAAGAAACCATCTCCTACCTACTGTTCCTCTTCCTCCTTGAGTCTCTCTTCTTCTGTACCCGGTTCCCTACTTCCAGTACCTTCTAGTCTCTTCCTGATCTATTACCTACTGCTTCTCTGATTCTATTTCCTACCTAGATTGCTCTGCTAATCTGAAACCTCTCTTCCCCTGAGGTTGTGTACTCCAATTTGTACCTGAATCGAGTGATTCTGTGAACCAGTTGAGGAGTGTTCCTAACAGCCTGCAACTTTATCCGTGCTTACCATGCTGGCAGGCATAACGGCGTGCCTTGTGCTCCGATGGTGGTCTTAGAGTAGCGCACAGGAGGACTGGGAGGCCGAGCTAGGGCCCCCTCGGTTTTCGCACAGAGACCTTTGTAAAGCTACCAACGGGTTCAGTAGCAGGCCGCTGCTGGGACAAGGTGGCCAGCAACGTGCTGCTTGACACGGAGATGAACGGGCGGCTGGGCGACTTCGGCCTCGATCACGAGGCTACATGACCATGCATGGTGCCGACGCGCACACCACGCACGTCGCCGGCACGAGGGGGTACCTCGCCCCGGAGCTACTGAGGTTCGGCAAGGCCACCAAGCCACCAAGGCGATGGACGTGTTTGCGTTCGGCGCTTTCGTCCTGGAGGTTGCCTGCGGGAGGCGGCCGATGGGTCTCAATGCCCGCGGCGAGCTGCTGGTGCTCGTCGACTGGGTGAAATGCTCTGGCTCTATCGTCATCCTCTGGCTCTATCGTCGACACCATGGACCCAAGGTTGGAAGATTATGATGCTGCTGAGGCGGAGCTGATGCTCAAGCTTGGCTTGCTGTGCTCACACCCGCTGCCAGCCGCAAGGCCTGCCATGCGCCTCGTCATGCAGTACCTTGACGAAGACCTGCCTCTGCCGCAGTTTTCGCCAGATTATCTTGCTATTACAGATACTAACCTAGTCCTTGAAACACCCCCCTTGGTAGCTACTACCATTACAAGCTTGGCTTGCTATTTATATATATACAAGACACTATATGTCTACACGGAAACCAATATTCAAAGGTCTGTAATAGATAGATGATCCGATAGCAGAGAGGATATAGATGATTGAATGTAAATTTCATTTGTAGAAATTATTCATTGGAAATATAGTTTTCATGTGCATGTAGTATCATTGATCCAAAAAATGTGTATGTAGTGTCCATATTGATTACTCACTCCGTATCAATATATAAGGTGTAACCATTTTTTATTCATGTCCCATAATACAAGGCGTGCTCTCTCTAAAGAAGCGTACATCGATGCAGTAGTACCAGTGTTGAGAGAGAGAATTAGATGTGTTCCTTGGTCTTTGAACCGGAGGTGGTTACGCCTTATATACTAGGACGGAGGGAGTAGGAAAGTATAGAAACTAACATATAGTACCACGATTGAGTACGATTATTAATTATGGAATGAAAGATCCGACGACCTATTTTTGAGTGGAGGAATCAAGGTAAATGTTTGTTCTTTTATTTAGTTTCCTAGAGGATAAAAAATCATAGGACCTACTCCCTCTGCCCCAAAATAGAATGAATTTTCAATTGTCCTCTAAGTTAAACCATTATAATTTTTTGTATAAAAGAAAAGAGTATTAACATCTAGTGTATTGAAGCGGTAAATCATGAAAATCCATTTCATAGTATACATATCTAATGAAGCTCAACTGATATCTTAATTATTATTTTCCTTTTCGACAAACATAATCAAAGTTAGACTAGTTAGACTTAAGACAAATAAAATTTTCATATGTTTCAAGATGGAGGGAGTATCTGTGTATATAGTTCGATTGAATTATTGTTAAAAAGTAGAAATTAAACGACCTCCCAAATCTCAATGATGGATCCCAGGAGTGTCAATGGGAAGAAGTGCTTACGTTGGTGATGAATGTATCTCAGTTGTTGAATGGCATATCTGAGTGGCTTACTTTTTAATCATGTCGGAACTAAACTACCTTCTATGAAATTTCTGCAAAACTCATGCATTTCCAAATACGCTCACTACGCCAGTCACAGATACAATAAATTTCCTCTTTTTTTTAGTTAAGGAATACACATACTCTGGCCTACGAACATTCACGAATGAATCAATATGCCCGTTTAGTACAAATCAATGACAATCGCATCACACTCCACCACATGGGGTGATAGAAATCATTAAGACTCCATACATATCAAAGACATAAAAAAACATTTAGGATTCAATATGATTTTTAAAACACCACCCAAACTTGTTGAAGAACTCCTACAACACCATAGCCTCCACCAATCGGTTTCCCTTCTTTGGGACATATCTCTCTTCCTCCTTTAGATAGCTGCAATCATTTCCTGATATAGTACGACATCCTTGAAATTACCTGCAAGAACAAATGAGAGGCGATCCTTTTGAAAATAACATCATTTCTACATAACCAAATCACCCAACACAAAGCTGTGGTGCCAAGTAAAAATCTGCTTTATGAGCCCTAAAGCGAAACTTGCTAGCCTCCTCGGCGCGGTGCGAAGCTCAAAGGGAAGGGCACTTGCACTACGCCAGATTTGCACATCACTGCTGGCCTCATCACTGCCGGATTTGTGAGAACCGGCAGTGATGTACCTTCACTGCCGGTTATGAGCTTGAAAATGAAAAAAATGATTGGTGCTGGGCTAAAACCGACAGTGAAGGACCACATCACTGCCGATTTTTTGCTTGAACCGGCAGTGTTTTGGCGGGCACTCATCACTGCCGGTTTAAGCCAAGAGCCGACAGTGATTGAGCTCTATCACTGTCGGTTCTAGCCAAGAACCGACGGTGATAAGCCTACAACACAAAAAGGCTGCAGCCGTCCTCTCCTTCCTCCTCTCTTCCATCCCGAGAACAGAGGCGCGCGTTTGGACCCTTCCCTCCATTGTTGCGGCTGCTCTTCACCATGAAGCTAGTGCTTGGATTTTGAAGAATGGCTTGATCTTTTTGCTTTAAGGTTAGTAACAAACATCCACTCCTTTGATTTTGTTGCTTAATTAGCTTCGTTTTGATGGCTACATTGCTTGATTCTCATTCTAGTTCTTTCTCCATTCTAGAGAGCACTTTTCAATTGGACATTTGTGCAAGGCTCAAATTGTGGTGAATCCATCATCCAAAAGGTTGGTGTCTATGAACACATTTAAATTCCTAGCTAATTATTCCATGGTGGTCAAGATCATCATTGTTAGTATGTGATGCTATAATTAGTTCTTAGAAGTAGAGTAGAATAGTTGTTCTTCAATATTGTGCAATAATTGTTTTTTACTACGATTTTCAATTTACAGGGCCGGGGCTACCAATTTCAATTTTTCAATAATTAGTGTACAATAATGTTTTCCAAAAATGGTACTTTCGAGCTACAATTGTTGTTCATGAAGCTCGATTTCTTATTAATTCTTTGTAATTACTGTCTCAGTATTTTTTGTGCAGAGATGGATCGAGAGTGGATGCATCTGTCCCGAACGGACAAGCGGTACATGCATGGCGTCAGCCAGTTTATCACCGATGCCAAAGCCCATGCTAGGAATGGGAACCCTAGTCTTCTGCCCATGCAAAGATTGCAAGAATCATAGGAACTTTCGTCAAATTGAGTCTATACGATCGCACTTGATTATCAGGGGGTTCATGCCAAACTATACGATATGGACTATGCATGGCGAGGTTGGTGTGAATGTTCTGCAGGGAAACGATGATGATGTGGACATGCCTGACGTAGCCATCCACGATGCTGACGAGGAACCCGGTGTCAACACGAACCTATGGCCACTAGTTAATAATGTGTTTAGGAACACGCTAGCTGACGACACCGAGGATAACGATGGCATTTCTCAGCTGCTACGTAATGTAGAGACCGGATGTCTTAGTGAAAGACAGCTGAGAAAGCTAGAGAAAATGAGACAAGATGGCAAAACACCATTGTATAGGAATTAGTCCAATGAGCAAACTGGAAGCCGACATCATGCTGTTAGAGTTCAAATCGACAAACGGATTGAGCGATAAAGGCTTCGATCAGTTGTTAGGTATAATAAGGAAAATGCTCCCAGAAAAAAATGAGTTGCCAGAAAAGACATACTTGGCCAAGCAAATGATCTGCCCCATCGGCCTCGAGGTTGAAAAAATCCACGCGTGTTCCAATGATTGCATATTGTACCATGGAGAAAAATACAAAGACTTGGACAAGTGCCCCAAGTGTGAAGCTCCATGGTACAAGGAAGGGTCATAAGATGAGGGTACCAAGACCAGAGGAGGTCCCGTAAAGGTCGTTTGGTATTTCCCTATAGCTCCCCGGGTGCATAGGGTGTTTGCATGTGCAAAGTCAGCCAAGCTGTTGCGCTGGCATGGCGAAGAGCGTAAGAAAGATACAATGATGAGGCACCCCGCCGATGGGCATGACTGGAGGACTGTCAATACTATGTTCTATAAGGACATCGGTGGAGAGGGTAAGGCACCTTTGGTTTGCTTTGAGCACAGATGGGATGAATCCTTTCGACCAGGTTAGAAGCAATCATAGCACCTAGCCAGTGACGCTCTGTATATACAACCTTCCACCTTGGGTCTGTATAAAGCGGTCATACATCCAGATGCCACTACTGATCCAAGGGCCAAGACAACCTAGGAATGACATCGATGTGTTTCTAGAACCAGTGATCGATGAACTAGTGGAGATGTTTGAAAAGGGTGTGCCGGATGTTTGGGACGAGTACAAAAAGGAACATGTCATGATCAAGGGAGTACTTATCGCTACAATCACCGACCTGCCAGGTCGAGGTTCATTGTCCAGAGAGAAGACAAAAGGCTATACTGGATGTGTCGAGTGCTTGGACGACACCGATGTGGTAAATCTGCCAAATAACTCAAATATAGTTTATATGGGACACCGTAGGTTTCTACCTAAGGATCACCCTTACCACAAGAACAGAAAAGATTTCAACGGTACTATTGAGAAACACTTAGCTCCAAAATATCGAGACGGGCCTGCGATACTTCGAGAACTCAACAAACTGGAGGTTGTCCTTGGGAAGGGGGACAATGCAGTAGCAGTGCCTGATGGGAGCGTTTGGAAGAAAAAAATCGGTTTTCTAGAAACTACCTTACTGGCCATTTCTGAGTGTACGCCACTGTCTTGATCCCATGCACATCACTAAAAATATGTGCGCTAACACTCTTAACACCTTGATGGACACCAGGGGGACATCGAAGGATTCACTAGCCACACGCCTGGACATGCAACACTTGGGAATCAGGAAGGAGCTGCATCCTGTGGAGTTAGAGAATGGCTAGTTCGAAACTTCTGGTTGCGTCATGGACATTGAAGAAGGAAGAAAAGCGTGCGCTTATTTCTTTCTTCAATGAACTCAAAGTCCCGACGGGCTACTGTGCGAACCCAAAGAGGCTAGTGAACATGAGAGAACTCAAGTTCAACTATGGCCCTATGAAGGCCCATGACTGTCATGTCATTATGACTCAGCTGCTCCCTGTTGCCCTACGTGGTATCCTCCCCCCAAAGGTCCGCACCCCAATCATAAAGCTTTGCTCGCTCTTCAACGTGATCTCAAAAAAGGTCATTGATGTGTCCACGCTAGAGCAGCTGTAGCGAGACATAGCTGAAACTCTTGTTAGGCTTGAGATGCATTTCCCGCTGACTTACTTTGATATCTCATTACATCTGCTCATTCATCTTGTTGACCAAATTAAAGCCCTTGGCCCAATGTACCTACATCAGATGTTCCCTTTCGAAAGATTGATGAAAATTTTTAGGAGGTATATTAGGAACAGATTCAGGCTAGAAGGGGGCGTGGTTGAAGGATGGTCAATGGAGGAGGCCATTGAGTTCTACACATATTATCTGGACATCAAAAGGGTTGGAGTTCTAGAATCTCGTCACGAGGGAAGACTACGTGGCAAAGGAACGATCAGGGAGAAATCTGTTATAGTAGATGACCCTGTTTCTTTCAGACATGCACAGTTCGCTGTTCTCCAGCAAGCCGAGGGTGTGATGCCATACATTGACGAGCACAGGCAATCACTGCAAACTCTGTATCCGAGTAGGTCACAGGCTTGGTTGGATAAAAAACATAAGGAGGAATTTGTCAGTTGGTTGCGACGTCGCTTGCTTGGAATAAAGTTGGGTAATCAACTGGATGCCTTAGCCAAGGGACCTTTGAGTACATATCTTAAGTACCAAGGGTATGAGATCAATGGATTCACACTTTACACAAAAAAGCAAGATGAAAAGAGCACATACCAAAATTGTGGTGTTCGCTTTGATGCTCACGACAAAACAGGCAATGTGCAGGCGACATACTATGGTTTCATAGAGGAGATATGGGAGCTAGCCTACGGTCCATTGAAGACAGCTCTTTTTCGCTGCCAGTGGGTCCGGCTCGAAGAAATCAACACTGACAGCGAATGGTTCACTACCGTTGATCTCACTAAAACTGCATACAGAGACGACCCCTTCGTTCTTGCAAGAGATGTTATGCAAGTCTTCTATACAAGGGACAACAAGACAAAAGGAAGGCTAAAAGTAGTCCTAGAAGGGAAAAAGGAAGATTGTCGGTGTCGATGGAGTGACGGACGAAGAAGACTACAGGGGCTATCAGGAAATGCCTCCATTCGGGGCGAACGTACCCCTACCTATCCTTCAAGAGGGTGACGAACCTGCTTACGTACGAATTGATCACAATGAGGCCCTCATTGTTGATGCACCTAAAGATAGTTAGATTATTATTAACTATGTAATCATTATGCAGACGTTGTTTCAGCAATTCGCACTGAATATTTAATTTATATTTTGTGCGCATCTCTACAATTTAATTATTGACTATGTAATCAAATATTAAGATGATGTTCACAAACACTATTATTTGATAATTATAGACCATTAATTAATTATCATAGAATTAAATAATCAAGACATGAATTTTTGTGTTATTTTAGAATATAAACTAACTGCATTATTTCTATTAATAAATAAATAAAGAAAAGCAAACTAAGCGAACTCCCTACCCTAGCTCAGCGGTTAAGGCCTCGCACTCTATACTCTAAGACCCGCGCTCGAATCCTAGGTGGGCCAAACTTTTTTGATTTTGCATTTATTATTTAGTAGTGCATTACGATGGAATAAAAGAAAAAAATAAAACCATTCTAACCAAACTCCATATCCTAACTCAAGCGGTTAAGGCCGTGCACTCTCGACCCTATGACCCACGCTCGAATCTCAGGCGGGCTCAAACTTTTTAATATTTTTTACAAAAAGGCTGCGATGGCAGGCTCCAAACTGACAATAGTTTTTTTATATTTTTTTACTAAAAATTGGCGGCAGGGCCCTTCACTGCCGGTTTTGGTTTTAAAACCGACAGTGATAGCTTCTATCACAGTCGGTTGCTCAAACCGACACAGAAAGCCCAATTTACTGTCGGTTTTTAAACTAAAATCGATAGTGATGTGTAGATGCTCCTCACATGCCAACAGTGCTTCCATGACCACAACAGTTAGAACACTGCTCCCACCTACCCCGATAACTTTAGTTCAGAAATAAAAATGTACCACGACTGCTAGCCCCTATAAAATGGCCCTCAGCCAGGAGCTAGCCTCTCCATGCATGTTGGTTTCAGTCAGGCTATATCAGCCATGATACAATGTTTTCCTCTCACAACAAACCATAGATATCGTTATGCGTCGTAGTCCACCAAAATGGTGCACACATGAGGTACTAGAAGAATGCTACTGAAGATAGAGCAACGCCGAAGATTAGAGATGGCACGAGATTCACAGAGCAGTGATAGCCACCTTCACTATCTAAATAAATATATCATTATCGTATATGTAACTTATTTCTAATTTTTTGTAATTTTTGATGTATTTCATTACTATCTAAATAAATATATCGTTCTTTTTAAAACTTTCCCACTGTAGTATCTAAATAAATATATCCTTTACATATATGCAACTTCACTGTCGGTTCTATTTAGAAACTAGCAGTGATAGCCACCTTCACTGTCAGTTCTATTTAAAAACCGGACAGTGATGTCCATGCACCCCTATATAAAATAAACTGCCAGCCACATACATCGATCCCACCCACCCACGAACTCTCTCAGTTTCATTTCTTATATTTCACTCTCACTTCTCAAGACATCCACTCTCTCTCTATGTGATTTGGTGATGGCTCCTGCATTTTTCAATGGTATTGATATGTTGTCTTCTCAATATTCTATCTATATTCATTTGATCTATATTTATATTCATGTTTCTTTGCATTCTACATTTATATATATTCTTATTCCTTGCATTCGATCTATATTTAATTATGTTGCCACATTTTACTTGGAAGAATTTTTTTGTGCATATATTTTATGTTCATTTTTTTGTATTTTATCAATCAGATGGTATGAACAACGGACCTCCCCCTCCATAAGAACCAGGTTTCCACCCCGGCGATGAGCCATTCGCTTCTAATGTGGCCATTCCACGGTTCCCTGTTCCATCTATTGTATGAAATATTTTCCAACATCTTTTGTTTTTTTATGCTAACAAATAAGTGTAATTAGTTTAATATCATTGTTGCATGCATATATGTCGTAGACTATATCCCTAATAGATTGGCTGCTGAATAACAATTAGCTGGTTCTTTATCTCGGACATCGTCGAGAACACGACATCTAATACAAGTGGTCAGGCTATGGACGTAGTGAACTTAGTTTTTTCATCCCTGTGAGGGGTTCAAATCATCAGAACCATATCCACGGGACGGGAATACAGAGTCTGGATGTGATAAGCACCCAATTAAGTGTCGTGCACATATATTTAGAGGCACTTCGATGTATTTGCTATGATGTGCCTAATTTCTCGCACTTCAAGGCACTTGCTTTGAATGCTGGTGATATCCTCGTCCCGCAAGCAAGCGAATGGTTTACGAGCTAGAAGCATACGGATGTGGTAAAATGGTCAGTTATACCTGAGTCGTGGTTATTTGTTGTTTATTATTGTAATAATATTCTCTAATTTTTTTTCTTTTTCTCCACATGCAGATTGCGCTACCGGACCTTACTTATGCTGCTATGTGGCTTGTGGGCCGTTCTAGACCAAGCTACGGAGCAACTCGGGTACGATTGGGACTTCTACAATGGAAACCTCGGCCAGCTCACTATAGAAGGACGCTAGTACTGCATAAGGATTACTAACAGGGGCAGTGTTCGTTCAGTAGGTTATATCTATGGCCAACCATTCTTTCGGTATTGTGAGGCACGAGAGAGTGCACTCATACGGGCATTGGACTTCATCGATACAAGCAGATACATAATCCGTGACATCAATTACCATATATGGCTACAGAGGCATGTTAGTGTGCGTGGCCCGATCGATCCGGCAGTGATTCCGATAGTAATTAATGTTTATTTAGCTAGGTTTTCAAGGTCGTAGTTTAATTGGGTTCTAATTTTAATATGTACGGCTTTGTGTGTTTAATTATTGTCATGCATGTAATTCGTGTAATATTTGTTGGGCAACAAGAAATATACATTCTGGTGTCGTATTGGTCTCAAAATTATTCTCAGGCTTGCATGTGCCACGTGTGAAGGAAACACCAAGTTTAGGATTTTCCGGAGATGGTTTGCTACTTTCTGAGGTTTAATTGAATTTTCGCACGACGACACCTATTAATTATAGGTTGAACTGAGTCTATCCACGAAAAGATCTAGAATGGTGCTAAACTTTTACATAGGCTCTAATGTGCCCTAGAGATAAGAATTTTGTGGAGGTGGATGAAAAAATCTATTGGGTCCAAGATGAAATTCACCCTCTTTTGTCTCATTTGGCACAGAGAAAAATATAATAAATAAAAAAATAATCAGAAAAACCTAAGATCCTATGTGGGGTCTTAATTTGGGTGTACATGCCTTGCTAAAAAAATTTCAAGCCATTTCGATATAGGCGGAGTATACATATTTCATAGAGGTACATTTATCTTTTCATCGTACCATGACTATACACATATGTTATTAAGGTTTCTATGGTTCATAGGCATTCTAGTGTCGTATTGGTCTCAAAATTATTCTCAGGCTTGCACGTGCCATGTGTGAAGGAAACACCAAGTTTGAGATTTTTCGGAGATGGTTTGCTACTTTATGAGATTTAATTGAATTTCCGCGCGACGACACCGTTTAATTATAGGTTGAACTGAGTCTACCTATGAAAAGATCTAAAATAGTGCCAAACTTTTACATAGGCTCTAATGTGCCCAGGGATAAGAATTTTGTAGAGGTGGATAAAAAAATCTATTGGGTCCAAGATGAAATTCACCCTTTTTTGTCTGATTCGGCACAGAGAAAAATATAATAAATAAACAAATGATCAGAAAAACCTCAGATCCTGTGTGGGGTCTTAATTTGGGTGTACATGCTTATCAAAAAAAATTAAGCCATTTCGAAATAGGCGGAGTATACATACTTCACAGAGGTACATGTGCCCTTTCATCGAACCATGACTATACACATAGGTTATCAAGGTTTTGATCGTTCATACGCATTCCAGTGTCGTATTGGTCTTAAACTTTTTCTTAGGCTTGCACGTGCCACGTACGAAGGAAACACCTAGTTTGGGATTTTTCGGAGATGGTTTGCTGCTTTCTGAGGTTTAATTGAATTTTCGCGCGACGACATCGATTAATTATAGGTTGAACTAAGTCTACCCACAAAAAGATCTAAATAGGTGCCAAACTTTTACATAGGCTCTAATGTGCCCTAGGGATAAGAATTTTGTGGAGGTGGATAAAAAAATCTATAGGGTGCAAGATGAAATTCACCCTCTTTTATCTTATTCAGCACATAGAAAAATATAATAAATAAAAAAATGATTAGAAAAACCTAAGATCCTTTGTGAGATCTTAATTTGGGTGTACAAGCTTGCCAAAAAAATTTCAAGCCATTTTGACATAGGAATACATATGCTTCTATTTATTCAGTATATAAAAGAATTTTTTAATATATATAAACATCACTGTCGGTTTCAAAAAACCGACAGTGATGAGAAGAAACCGACAGTGATGCTGGTTATCACTGTCGGTTTATTTTGAAAACAGGCAATGATATATAAGAAATTAAAAAAATTATGCCAGCCCTCGGGTTTGAGCTCGGGTCTCGGGCTGCGGAGTTCAGAGACTTAACCGCTGAGCTAGTATAGGATGTGTGCCTAGGTTTATTTATTTTTTCTTTTTTATATTTAGACTGCTTAATAAATTATAAAATTAAATCAAAAAATTGGGCCACCCGGGATTCGAACACGGGTATCGGGGGCTAAGTCGTGGGGTCTTAACCGTTGAGCCAGTAGGAGGTATTCAAAAGAAGTGAAAATATAACTTACTTATGCTGGAACCGCTACATGGCAATCACTGTCGGTTTAAAGAATGGCCCAGCAGTGATATTTCTACATCACTGTCGGTTTAGACTTACAACCGGTAGTGATGTACCCTCATCACTGTCGGTTTATAATTAGAACCGACAGTGATGAGGTCTAGTATAAAAGCCCGGTGCGGGTTGAAATTATCCAAATTTCAACCCCGCGCCAATCGTTCCTAGTCCCTGCGCTCCTCTTCTTCGACGCCGACGCTCGTGCACCGCCCCACGCTGGAGCACCCGTCCACCGCCCCCTGTGCCGCCGTTCCCAGCCCCACACTCCTCTTCTTCGACGCCGACGCCCATGCACCGCCCCACGTCGGAGCACTCCCCACGCCATCCACCGCCCCATGCTGAAGCACCACCAAGGCCTTCAGGAGTGCGTGGACAGCTGCTTTCCCACCCCCACGGTGAGTGCGTGGCTCACTGCCAGCTAAGTGTTTGATGAAATGCCCCACGGTTGTTGTCTTTCCAATAGCAGCCGATTCCTATTCGATTGAGTTACATGCTGTTACTCCTTGGTTTAGCTATCCTTGTATGTACATGCTGTTACATAAACCAGTTAGTTTTTCTCTAAAGAGATTATGCTACCTACTGATTTGTTAAGGACCTAGTAATCATGGCCCTAAACTGTTTAAGAACCATTGGTGTTATTTGCATGTTGTCGCAACAAGTTATTCCCTCGAGTCACAGCTAAGTGACCTTTTGCACTATGTGCAGTCTAAGTATTTAAACATTGATCATCAACACCTCTTGACATAGTTAGATTGAATATGTGACAATGATATGAGCATATCTGTCTCGAATAGTAGTTGCATAATGTTATGATATCTCTGTACTTTGTAATTATTACAAGCAATGGAAACTAGCAGTCAAAGGTACACGTCAATGACTATGGACGTCTTATTTGTGATGGTAGGGAGTGTTCTGTTTGTGTAAGAGTTAGATAAGAATTTCTGCTCTTGCTTAAGCAATGATGGATTCTTAGTCAAATGTGTACATATATAATCGCTATAGGTAGAGTGTCAATTGATTTTGATGGAATGTATAGCATGCTTAAAAAAGGCATCTATAGATGTTTATTCTAGAAAAAAAGTTAAAAACAACTTTTAAAATTGTCTCAGCAGCAAGTATGATTACTAAACCACATTGATCTCCAAATAATAAACAATCCAATTATTGAGGTAATTTTTTATCATGTCAAGGATAAAGAACATTAAATAGATTTAGTTTGGCCATATAAATTGAATAATAACTCTTGTTCAGTGAGTTACCATTACCACTTACCACATGCCTAATTTACTTAAATGTATAGGCAACCATGGCATGGTATGTAGTGCATGTTAGTTAAATGCCTGGGATTTATCGAACCTGGGAAGATTGCTATGCTCAAGTCAATCGCTACCCTAGGTAATTTGCATAAAAAATACAACACAGAAGCTGAAGCTTTGAGGGCCTACTATAGTCATCCGGCCTACCTTGCAAACCATGGGTAACCGGCCTACTATGGTCCAATGAATGCAAACCATGGCCATCCGCTGGCACCGAAAGATCGAAGAGATGCCACCTGCCATAGATGTGAAGATTAGGAGAATTGCTCCTTGGTCTTGGAAAGATGTCATGCTTTTATTTATGGCTATGGTCATCGCTTTTCTTATTTGGAAGTTGATGTAGGCTTAGTTTCATAGAACAATAGGTGGACTTTGTTGTATGTGGTCAATCAAACAATGAATTGGTTCTAGGTGAACATATGCTATTATTTGACTTTGTTGTATGTGGACTTATTATTAGACTTTGCATTAAACATATTATATATATATATATATATATATATATATATATATATATGAACATATGCTATTAGTAGTTGTCCGCGGCCAAAACTAACCACGATTGTGTCACAACCATGACTCATCGTCGCCTGTTACCCCGTCGCCGAAGAATAGATCGGCAACAAGAAGTGGCTGATATCGCTAGGACGAGAGAGCTGCATGATCTGACAAATGGTGACGATGTCAATCAGGTCGGTGAGAACGAGCAACCATGGACCCCGTCTGGCCTGCTCGATCTAGGTCAAAATGACCAAGATGGCCAGGTAACTTTGATATGATGTGGCTATATAGCCACACACGCTAATCAATTGAGAGGGTCATAACTTACTTGGTGTCTCTAGCAAGTGCCTCCGCCGGCCGAGGAGCCAGAGGGTTCGGGTAGCAGGAAGGCTAGATCCAAGCGAGGCATGTCAAAGATTCCTGTTGGTAGGAATGCACACTGGCACATTACTGAGTTCAATGAATTCAGGGATCCACTCTCACCGTCTATAGCTTTGACCAAATACAAGACTATCCTCGGGTTACTTGTTAGGGACTTCATCCCGATTAAGTACAGGAAGTGGATTGGGAAAGATGATGATCGGTGGAGGGTTCCCAAAAGTGAGAAGGATTACATATGGGATGTCAAGATCCCAGAGTATTTCACTTTTCCAACCGAGTATGATAGGGAGTTAGTCAAGAAAAAAGCAAAAGAAATCATGGGGACATGCTTCAAGAATTTCAAGGGGACATTATACAAGAATTTTATCCTCTAAAATAAAGAACCAGATTTCGATGGTGGACAGTTTAGCAAGCAGAAGTACTTCTGGCAGGATTTCAATGAATACAGGTTATCCGAGGAGTACTTAGAACTGAGCAAGAAGAATAAGGAGAATTCAGCAGAAAGCGACGAATCCTCATCATCTCGGCTCTCGTGGCTATGCAAAAAAGATGCTAGAATTTGAAGCAGAACTTCAAAAGATGGATCGCCTTGCTGAGGAAGGCGTTGAGGTTGAGACCGCTGATTGGGAGCCCAGATCGGTATTTTACTATATGGGGAGAAATGTATGGCACGCCAAGGATGGGAGCTTTAGCTCCTCAAATCAACCCATGAGCGAACTCATCTAGAGGATCCACCAGGTAACTGAGGAGGTAAGGCAAGGGACTCACACTTCAAATAGGGAGAAAGACTGTGCTCACCCAAGCTGAAAGCTCTAGTTTGGTTTTGGTGAATTGATGAAACCCTAAGTGCTAACCTAGTTTATCAAGTGATCATGGCATAGGTAGCACACTTCAAGTAGAGAAGCTAATGAAGATCATAGCATGACAATGGTGATGGCATGGCGATGATCAAGGGACTTAAACTTGAAATGAAGAAAGAGAAAAACAAAAAGCTCAAGGCAAAGGTATAAACCATAGGAGCTATTTTGTTTTGGTGATCAAGACACTTTGAGAGTGTGATCACATTTAGGTTTGATAGCTGTACTATTAAGAGGGGTGAAACTCATATCGGAATGTGGTTATCAAAGTGCCACTAGATGCTCCAACTCATTGCATATGCATTTAGGATCTAGTGGAGTGCTAACACCCTTGAAAATATTTGTGAAAATATGCTAACACATGTGCACAAGGTGTTTGCAGGGTTGAGATGGGTTTGGAAAAAATGAAATGTCTATTTTCTATTACGCCGGATGCAAAATTCTTGGTGGTTGGCACATTTGAGCAAGGGTGAAGAAGTTATAGTTGAAATGGAGTTGGTTAAAATGATGCTAGCGTCGGTCTACTGACCGGATACTGGGTCACTCAGCGATCGGACGCTAAAAGGCTGTAGTCCGGTCGAGCTATCAGACAACACAGTGGGTAGGGTTGAGCACCGGACGCTGGTCTGCGTCCAGTCAAGGTGGACTGGACGCGTCCGGTCGAAAAAACATGCCTCGGGGAGCTTATTGGAAACGACTGGACGCTGGGGCTTCAGCGTCTGGTCAGTTTTGACCAGAGCGTCTGGTCAGCTTTGTAGTCGTTGGAATCTGACGAACAGCGTTTGAAGCTGGTGATGCGTGGCGTCCATCGGGCGACCAGACGCTGAGGGCCAGCATCCGGTCAGTATGACCGGAGCGTCCGGTCAGAGCGCGTTTTTGCCCTATGAAGGGGTATAACGGCTCTATTTGATTGGGGCTCTATTTATAGCCCCATGGCCAGCTGTGGCTCACATCTTTGGCCATTTTCATTGACATAGCAACCTTGTGAGCTAAGCCAAAGCCCTCTCACTCATCTACATCATTGATTCATCATCATAGTGAGATTGGGAGTGATCCAAGTGCATTGCTTGAGTGATTGCATCTAGAGGCACTTAGTGATCGTGTTTTGCTATGGATTTCGCTTGTTACTCTTGGTGGTTGCCGCCACCTAGATGGCTTGGAGCAGCGAGGATCGTCGAGCGGAGGTGGTGATTGTCTCCGGCTCCGATCGTGGTGATTGTGAGGGGTTCTTGACCTTTCCCCGACGGAGCGCCAAAAGGTACTCTAGTGGATTGCTTGTGGCTTGTGTGATCCTCATCTTGTATTGGTTGTGCGGCACCCTATTGAGGGTTTGGCGTGTGAAGCCAATTAGTGCGTGAACCTCCAAGTGAGTGAATCGCCACAACGAGGACTAGCTTGCCGGTAAGCAAGTGAACCTCGGTAAAAAATCATTGTGTTCATCATTGATTCCTGAGGTGATTGGTCATCATTGTTATTCATCTTCGTGATTGATTGGTTCATTTATCTACACGGTGGTATAACCCTCTTGATCACTCTCTTTACTTTACCATAAACTAGTTGACAAGCTCTTTAGTGTAGCTAGTTGTGAGAGCTTGCATGCTTGGTTGGTGTGGCTCTTTAGTTAGCCTTTGAGAGCACACTAACATAGGGTAGTGTCATTGCTCTTGTGTGAATTGACACTATCTAAACTAGAATTGAGGTAGGTGGCTTGCATTTTAAGTAGGCTAGCGCAACACTTGCTTCGCCTCATAATTGTCTAACCATTTGGTTAAGTGTTAGTTGTAGAAATTTTTATTAGGCTATTCACCCCCCTCTAGCCATTAGGACCTTTCACAAGCACTCAGAACCAAGGAGCACCCTAGTCGCACTAGAGGAACCAGTGTTGTTCCTTGGAAACTAGCATTCCCCCAAGAATCTAACACTTATCGGAGCCACTCGAGGGGTAGAGCAGAATAGGAGTTAGAGTATTTGAGGAGACTAAAAGAGATAGAAGACAGAATGAAAGCACAGATTGAGGCGACCGTTGAAGCGTGAGTCGAGCAAATTTTGCTATCCAAGGGGTCAGTAGTACCACAAAACCCTACTCCTACTGCCTTTAGCCCATAGTTTAGGGGTCGCAACAGCTGTGGATCGACCCCGCTTGACGAAGAAGAGGCGAATGTGCCTCATCCGGTGGATGACACCACTGAACCCATCAATGTTAGGTTGTACATCCATTAGGAATGGACAAAGGACAAGGTGGCGCTCAGGCCAGGCCTAGGCCTATAGGAGATGGGACAATTGATGGCCGCCCAATTCCACTAGGGTATGCTCACTGTCACTATTGATAAAATACATGATAAGAAGTTTAACAAGATACCCATTGAGTACCCTATAGCGAAAAGACAGGCCAAAACTTGGTCAAAACAAGGGCTCTCAAGTGGTCTGGCGCAAGCGCTTCATTAAGCTTGACCATCAATTGTCCTCTAATGATCAGGACGACTGCGAGTCTTCACCCACCTGCGATGATCACTTACCATCTCCCAATAGAGATCACTCCCCTCCTCATCCAGAGCCATCACCCCCAAGAAGACAGAGGTCTCCTTCTATTCCTCCTCGTCCGACTCCATCTTCATCAGACCCAAGAAAAGAGACTCCTCCTCCCCCTCCCCCTCCTCCTCCATCTTCATTAGTGCCAGGAAAACAGAATTCTCATCGTCATCCTCCTCCTCCTCCACCTCAGCCCAAAACAAGATCAAGGACATCCTCATAGTCACAGAAAAGGTCCTTAGATTTGGTCGCTAATGCTCCCAATGTGGACCAATAAAAAAGAAAAAGGCCAGTTCAGTGGCAGCGTTACCACCTTGATGAAATTTTTTTTACAGCACACATCTCAAAGGAAGATTGTGTTAGTTTCTTCAATCTCTGTGCCTCACTGCCTTCGTATTTGTTGAAGTCTAAATTCGAAAGGCAAACACAGAATAAATACGCTACAACAAAAGATGAAGAAATACATAATAAAGATTTAAGGAACATACATAAGTACGTCAAAGACAACCTAGTATTAACCATGGAAGAGGCCGCGACCATCTATTATGATGTACAAGGAATGGCAACACCGGCAATGAAGTATGAAAGGGGCAATCTTTTGGTTCCTGATGAGGAGTATAAAAATCTAACAACATATTTGCGCCAGTTGCATGAATATTACATGGCTCAAGCAACAGAGACGGACGACTTTGGTTTTGAGGTTATTATCCGTTCGCCACATGTTTTCCATTATCCTAAAGAAGAGAAGTTCGATGTCAAGTGGGAGTGCTTGTTTTAGCTATACCAGAAACGCTCTCTCGATGTTCAAATGTTGATGCTATGGACTATGTAAGTACCCTACACGCACGATATTACAATTAACTACTCTCTTGAGATAAATTGTTAGCTTTTGAGCACTTCCTATGATTTTATGTAGGTGTATAGCAAAATTTTGCATTCTAAAAAGCAAATGGGATTACATAGGCTTCTTGGACCCCTTGCGAGTCAATGAGAGGACATGTCTAGGCCTCTATGGATAGTGATGTGGAAGACCTAAAATAGAGATTGATTACTGTTTTCGACGAATTCACGATAAAGAAGAAAACCCACATACTTCTAGCCTACAACTGCGAGTATGTGTTCTAGGCTTTTAATTTTATGCTTCTTTTTTCGTTAAGATTATTCGATAATTAGGATTCTATGATTGTAGCAACCATTTTGTCTTCATTTGTGTCAATCTTGCCAAAAATTTGATCGAGGTGTGGGACTCGAAGAAAAAGCCATTTCATCATCTGGATGTACTTGGTGGCAGTGCTGAATTAGTAAGCGATCCTAATAACATATTATTTTCTAATCATACATACCGCTTTCTAATATTTCTCCCTTTAATGTTGCTCAGTGTCTGAAAAAGACATATCGGTGGGACACCAGTCCCATTCAAGGTTGTCAAAATGGAGGGGAAGTACCTGTCACAGTCGGTGGGAAACAATGAATGCGAGTTATATGTAATGTGGGCAATGCTTCGCTACATCAGCGGGAAATCGGAAGAAGCCGATAAGTTGGTGTGTATAATTCCCTATTTGATTTATGTCTGTTAATAATTCAACAAAATGATTTAATGTTCCTCTTTGGATATCATCTTTTTTGAACGACAGCGCAAGAAATATAATCACCAAAGGCTGTTAGACATGGAGATCGTCGCACTGCAATCGGAGCTCACAAAATTCATCTTAGCCGAGGTATTGGAAAAAGATGGAGTATTTTCCATTGCACAATCCATGAGGTACAAGGACCAGTATGGCCTAGAGCAGCTCGCTAGATTATTGTAAAAAGTCTAAGAAGCATTGCACAATCTGTGAAGTCCGAGAACAATTTTTTTGAGGGATCAAGATCTAAATAAGAACATTTGAACTATAACCGTAACATTTGTAATGTTTAATATTGATGGACCTGTCATCTACATAGCGTATATAAAGCGAAACCCGATTCCACGAAAAAATATAAATTAAAATCAATTATAAAACAATAAAATGCGAATGGGCCATCACTGCTGGTTAGCCACGAACCGACAGTGTTGTCTTGTAACACTACCGGTTATCAACAAACTGATAGTGTTGTCTTGCAAAACACTGCCAGCTTGAGCCATGAATCGACAGTGTTGTCTTATTCAACACTGCCGGTTTGAGCCTTGAACCTGACAGTGTAGGCTTGCTCAACACTATTGGCTTGAAGCCAAGAACCGACACTCTTGAAGCAACCATCACTGTCGGTTGAGACTACAAACCGGCAGTGTTGTTCAACTAGACACTGTCGGGTGGAGCCAGAAACCGACACTGTTTCCTATAGATTAGTGTCGGTTTTTAAGAACCGACAGTGATGTCAACCCCTCATCACTGCCAGTTCAAAATCTGGCAGTGAAGGGGTTTTTTGAACCAACAGTGATGGCTAGATCTGGGGTAGTGTTGGCTGGCGGCTGCTATGCTATGTGGGGAACTAGGATTCTAGGAAGCGAACTGGGAGGGCTTCACGAACTCATCCTTGGATACATTGATTGGGCCATAAGTGGGCTGAATTTTTTGGACTTCTCGTACACATCTTTGGCTTCTCAGGTATTTCGGGTACCCGACCAAAATGACCATGAAACCAAAATAAGCGTCAGTCTCCTCAGACCGTTTTGGTTTCAGTGGGGTTTCAAACGAGTTTCATTCTCATTTAATATTATGACACATCAGAAAATTTACTCAAATTAATTATTAAGAGAGATACAATGAGTTTTATCTAGATGAAACCCAATAACATAGTTACTAATATAAAAGTTGACGCGGCAATCTTGGTAATTGTATCATGGAACTTTTTCCTAAAAGTGGTCGCGTTGTTGCGACCAAGCGGATGACAAAAGACCAAGCGGATGACCAAAGAATAATGTGGCCGGGTCCATCACCTTGTATATTTAAATATAAAAAAGAATATACAGGCTCAAATACATGGCCATGAAAGTAATGCCAATGTGCACACATATATCTTTATTAATATAAAATGGCATAAGATTAATTGTGGTTAATTAATAACTATATTCCATGAAAGTTTATGCTATGTTGTCAAGACATTTGTTCACCATCTAAAGCTATTTTTCCTGAATTGCATTGGCATTAATAGTGTTTGTTTCGCAACCGAACATGAGAGAGGAGAGGGAGAGGGAGAGAGAGAGAGGGAGAGGGAGAGATCAAATGAATTATGGGCAAGGGTCCTATCCACCTTCCTCCTCACCCTGTTTATAGGGGAGGTAGGAGGTGGATGTTTTAATTTCTTTCCCTAGTGGAGATTATGATTACATTGAGTCCTTGAAAAATACAAATATGCCCCCAAACACTCACAAACATACCTCTAGACTTGGCAAATTGGGCTTTTCTACACTAACCGGGTTTTCTATCATATGATACACTAAAAGCCCTAGTTTGGTTTTGGTAATTGAGTGCCAACCATGTGGACTAATGCTTTCGTCGAGTATGATTAGCTAGGGTCCACTTAATGGTGATGGACAAGTGAAAGGAGGTGATAGAGATGGAAATCAAGATAACATACATGCAAGTGTTCTTCAAATGGAGAGAAGATGGAGCAAAAGCAAGCCACAAGGAAAAGGAATAAGATAGGGCTTTGCTTTTGCTAACTAAAGTGCAATAGAGTGCGTGGTTGGATTTAGGATAGATAGATATACTATAAGTATGGGACAACATTAGTTGCAATAGTTATCTAGTGCAACTAAGTGTGAGTTTATTTTGCGTATGCATTATGCTCAGTGACGTGGTGCGGTGCAAGAGAAAATCCTTGAAAAAATGTTTGTGAAAGGCTAACTCATGTGCACAAGTTGTAGAAACACTTGAGGAGTTAGCACATTTGAAAAAGAGGCAAAAAACTAAGTCTTTGGAGACCTCTGGTGGGTACTGGACTGATTCGGTGGTGCCCCCACCAAAGCACCGAATCATGTGTAGGGTCGAGATGGCAGAATAGAGGGGGGGGAGGTAAATAGTCCTTTCTGAACTTAATCGCGCCGGCTAACCGAAACAAGTGTAGAATTAAGACAATCGATCTAGCTAAGACTACACCCCTCTATCAAAGTTCACAAGCACCTTATAAAGATCCTAATTAGGCAACAAAGATGCCAGGGCTAGCTAGAGCTCATCCTATCCAATCTTAGGAGCAAGGTAACATAAACCTATGCCACTAGTATTTTGCACACCGGGGAGCTCCTATACAATTCTAATAAGCAAAAGCACAAAGCTCCTAAGCTCACTAGCAATGCTCAATAACAAGACAACCAATGCTAAATTAGAGAGCGCAAATACTTAGCTACACAAACTAAGCAATGTGACTAACAAGGTTACACAAACCAAATTAGTCACGCAACGAAGCTACTTCTATGCTACACAAGCAAGAAGGTAACTAGTGAGCTACACAAGCTAACTAATTACAAGAGCAACTACACAAGCACAACGTAATGAAAGTAATTACAAGCTTGTGTAAGGGGATTGTAAACCAACAGGAAGAACAATATTAACACGGTGATTTTCTCCCGAGGTTCACGTGCTTGCCAACATGCTACATCCCATTGTGTCGACCGCTCACTTGGTGGTTCAGCGGCTAATTGGCATCACCCGCCAAGCCCGCACATCGAGCACCACAAGAACCTACCCCAAAAGTGAGGGTAGCTCAATGACATGCTCAACTAGAGTTGCTCTTCGTGGCTCCCGCTGGGCGAGCACAATACCCCTCACAAAGCTCTTCTCTGGAGCACCACACAAGCTTCTTGCGGGCTTCGACGGAGACCACCACTAAGCCATCTAGGAGGTGGCAACCTCCAAGAGTAATAAGCACCACCGGCTTGCAAGACGACCACCTAGTGCCGCTCGATGCAACCTCACGATGCAATCGCACTAGAATCGCTCACTCACTCGATTGGATGAACACTATCAAGCTAGAGTGAGTTAGAGGGCTCCCAATCACTACCACATAAGCCACCAAGGCTCTAGCATGCTCAACTCTACCAAGATTATGGCCAAAGGCTGACCAACACTTCTATTTATAGCCCCACGGGCTAAAATAGCCGTTACCCCTTCACTGGGCATTTTTCAGAACTGACCGGACACTGCAGGTCGTGTGCACCAGACGCATACAGTGTGGCGACCGGACTCAGTTCCGGTCGCTACGTCCGGTCACTGATTGACCGCCATGTGTCCCATTCAAACAAAGTAGCCGTTGCCGCCCAACTACGATCGGATGCGTTCCGGTGTGCCGACTGGACGTAGGAGTGGCAGCATCTGTTCGAGTCCAGAGAGCTCCTAGAGCCGCTCAACTACGATCGGACATGTTCGGTTTGGCTGACCGGACGCAGGAGGGGTAGCATCCGGTTGAGTCTAGAGAACTCCCAGAGCCGCTCAACTTCGACCGGACACGTCCGGTGTGGCTGACCGGATGCGCCCCTGCGTTCGGTCCTCTCTGGACCAACACCCGCGCCCCACGTCACCATGACCTGATGCTAAACAGTGATTGCTCAGCATCCGGTCACTGCTATAAGCTAGAGCTCGGTCACCACTGGCAACTCTATCTGCGCCTAGCTAGAATACCGGACGCGTTCGGTATCGATATCAGACGCGTCCAGTCACATCGGGAATATCGGACACGTCCGGTCCTCATGTCGGACGCATCCTGGTCACCCCGTGATCAGTGCATTCAACTCCTTTTCTTAACCAACTTCTTCTCCTTTGCAAATGTGCCAACACCACCAAGTGTACAACACCTTGTGCACGTGTGTTTGCTTTTCACAAACATTTTTCAAGGGGTTAACCACTCAACTTGCCGCACCACTCGATCCTAGCGACGACGCAAAGTTAGATCACTCGAGTGGCACTAGATGACCGATATGCAAATAAGTTTGCCCCTCTTGATAGTACAACCATCTATCCTAAACCTGGTCATCAATGTCTCTACACACCTATGACCGGTGAAATAAAATGCCCTAGGTTATACCTTTGCCTTGCACATTCCATTCCATCTCCAATGTCGATGCAACACATGCACCAACATGATCAACAATGATATGATCCACTTCATATCATCACGTGATCATATTGGTTCATCGATCTTGACTACACTTGCTCTTCACCGTTGCCTCCGTCTATCGGCGCTAAGTCTTGCTCAAGCTTCACCGCCACGCGGTCCATCACTTTAAAGCCTCCAACTTGCCCTTCATGCTTGCAACTGGTCCATCAAGCCAAGTCATGTCTTGATCTTCTCCACCATGATCACATGACTCCATGTCATGATTCATGTGCAATAAGCTCCTTCATCATCACATGTGTGAGCTTTGCAAGATCTCCGAGCCATTTCCACCTTTATGACATATGTTGCTCACACACATGTACCTATGGACTAATCACCTGTTGTTGGGGACCTAATACTGGGGTACCCCAGAAGGAGGAACCAATAACCATCGAATGTTAAAAACTCCTAGACGGACAAGGGCGCCGCTACGTTTCTTGCCTGAATGACGGGAGTTTGGTTCTGCCTCGCCCGATGCCCTTGGGCTAGCTCCGCCTCGCCCGAGGGCTAAGGGCTAGACTCTGCCTCACCCGACACCCTTGGGCCAGCTCCGCCTTACCCAAGGGCTAAGGGCTAGACTCCGCCTCGCCCGACGCCCTTGGGCTAGCTCTGCCTCGCCCAAGGGCTAAGGGCTAGACTCTGCCTCGCCTGAGGGCTAAGAGCTAGACTTTGCCTCACCCGATGCCTTTGGGTCAGCTCCACCTTGCCCGAGGGCTAAGGGCTAAACTTTGCCTCACCCAACGCCCTTGGGCCAGCTCCACCTTGCCCGAGGGCTAAGGGCTAGACTCCACCTCATCTGACCCCCGAGGGCTAGGCTCGGTCTCGCCCAATGGATAAAGGCTAGGCTCCACCTCGCCTGACCCCCGAGGGCTTGGCTCGGTCTCGCCAGACGGATAAAAGCTAGGCTCCACCTCACTCGACATCCAAGGACAGACCTCACATCGCCCGATGTCCGAAGACTGGTTTCGTCTCGCCTGACAACCTCTCCCCGCTCCCTCATGATGATAGGAACAGGGTAGGACAAGACGTTCGGGTCAACCGTGGCTTCGAGGACCATACCCTACGCCCCGGTAGGAAAAGTACTACCATGGAACAACAGGGATGGGTGCTTTAGACCCTTCTAGGCGTGGCAGAGCCTAAATAGTGTTGCGGGCGTGTACTCTTTGCCCTATAGAGTTGTAGGCACCGCCTTTAGTCCTCAGACATGGAACCCGACGTAGACATACGACAACCACTATGGTCTAGGAAATGGCTCGCGCCCTCCACAATAATGAATGTTCTATCATCGCGCTGTGGTCTCAAGGGAGCGGCGCCCGCTCCACGATCCCTCGGGCCCACCAGATCGGAGCACTCGCTTTAGCCTCTAGACACCCTCTCCGATCGGAAGGCCTTGCCCACAGTGCTACTTTAGACTCCGACCCCACATCCCTCCGACGGGGATTCATAAGAACCAGAAGGCATGTGGAGCAAGACTAGGCAAGGCTCATATGTCAAAAACCACTATACCAGAGTCCATACCCTGCGTGGAGTAGTACTCTGTAGCCATCCTGACACTCTACAATGGCATCGATAGTATTGTAGGCGCTTACCATTATCTGGTATCCGCTGGAATGGACAACAAGGCTGGGTAGACGTGAACAACAAGGCTCAGTAGCATACGCACCCTTTCCCTCTCACTTGTAAAACCGTCCCCTTCATCTATAAAGGGGGAGGTGCTTTCTCCAACAAAGGGACCAACTTTTGATGAACAACACAACACACATCACACACAGTCAAGCTGCCACCAGGCTCTTAGCATCCTTTTGACCCTTCCATCAGAGACTAGGGACTAGTCCCTCTCTCGACCATTTGTACCGCCTACTACGAACCACTTTTTGGTGCTAATAACACGAGCAGCAATAGATTGGACATAGGGATATTTGGCCCGAACTAGTATAAATCTTGTGTCCTTTAGCGTACCATCTGGGCTTAACGTGTATCCATATAAATTTACTTGCCGGTGCTTGTTCGAAACACCGACAGTTGGTGCGCCAGGTAGGGGACTTTGCGTGTTCCAAATCAGGCCTCGGATGGCCAACCACGCAATCAGCTTGGTCCTGGGTGCACACATGCATTTCGGTGACTTGGATTTCATCATCACACTAGGAGGAGAGATGGCGCTGGCCCACGTGGCCGTCCAGTCTCTCCCTTCTGTCAACTTCAGCCACCAGAGGCTTGAGGGCTAGCCCGGTGTCTCCCTTGGACCCTAGTCATCTAGGGAGGCCCTGTGCTGCATCACCATCTCTCTAGAATGCCACGTACGGAGGGCCCCAATAGCATTTCCATTCGGTCTCCGCAACGCTGCGGCGACCGCTGGCCACCTTCTAGCACTACACATGGTTCAGCTACCCATGGACAACGAGTTCGTGGGAGCAATTAAACACGATATGGAGACTCTCCACAAGTTCCTCACGGAGGAGCCAGGATCGTCCTCTAGCTCTGACTCTAGCAGGGGGAGTCATCACCCTTCTCGGGAATGCTTCATGGCGCAAACCCCCGAGGGGCACATCGAAAGCGTCTCCGAGGAGGAGGCTACCCCGACAAGCAACCCTAATGGCAGGACCATGGGGGAGGCAGTGGCCCCATCACACTTGAGGATGGAGCAGCTAAGAGCCCGGAAGCTGGAGATCGATGAGGCCAGACAAGGGCTCGTCTGGGAGTACGCGGGCATCAATCGCGAGATCGAACGCCCTGAAGATGGTGGGCGCGCGTGCCACAACCCACACTGTACACCAGAGGATCCTCATCGATGATAGGACCCTCCCTCACTTTGCTCGAACGAGCCAAAACATCACTACTGCGACAGCCTTCTGGAGGCCACGACATCCGAGGATCATCGGGCCCACTGAGAAATTCGCATGTTGCTCGAGCGTGCGGCGGTGCAGCAGGCGGAAAGCTCATTGTCTCGGCGATGTGAGCCCAACACCAGCCAGCACACACCCTTGGTGCGCCCCACCAAGGACGCGTCTATTCACCAGACACTGCTAGGTGGTAGGTAGCACATCGTTGTCCTGGGACACCAACATCTCGACCACAACCGCAACGTGTGCAGCACCATCGACGCCCGCAGGCGCACCCACGGCGACGCAAGGGAAGGAGCCCACCATGGCTATCATCCTCGACATAGCAGACGCTACGATAGCGGCAAGGACTGGAGCTCAAGCCTTGGCCTGCTAGGCCCCCAGGCCTTCGGCCGACACATCCTCAACGCTGCTTTCCCACCAAGGTACCGACCGCCTACCAATATCCCTAAATATTCTAGGGAAACAAACCCCGGGCTTTGGCTCAAAGACTATTGGCTTGCCTGTCAAGCCGGTGGTGCGAGTGATGATGATTTCATTATTCGCAATCTTCCACTATTCTTGACCGATTCTGCATGAGCATGGTTGGAGCACCTACCGTCCAACACCATTCAAAGTTGGGCGGATCTGATGGAGATCTTTGTGGGGAACTTCCAGGGCACATACAAACACCCTGGAAACCCATGGGACCTCAAAAACTACCACCAAAAGGCCGATGAGACCCTCCGCGGGTACATCCAACGCTTCTCCCGGTAGTGCAATGAGCTCCCTAATGTCACCGATGCCAACGTGATAGGACCCTTCCTATCTGGGACAACCTACGAGTCTTTAGTTCACAAGCTGGGGCACAGGGGCCCGTGGACCACCAAGGAACTCTTGGACATCGCCACCAGCCATGCCTCAGGAGAGGAGGCGGTTGGAGCCATCTTCGACCGTTCCGACGGCAAGGCAAGGCGGGACGAGGGCGCCGACGAAGGTGCCTCCAACCGTCCCACCAAAAGAAAGAATAAGAAGCAATGGCGCGACAACTCACTCGTGGCTGCTGCCGGCCGCAAGGGTGGCCAGAAGCCTGTGGAGGGCACTCCGAACCACTTTGAGAAAATGCTCGAGGGACCATGCCCAAACCATGCTTTCCCGGCCAAGAATCTATACAAGGATTGTGGCCTCATGAGCAAATACTTGTCCGGAGGCCTCAACAAACGGGAGTAGGGGAACGAACCTGCCCCCACCACAAATGACATTGAGGAGAAGGATGATGCCTTCCCAACGCTTAACGGTGCCCTCATGATCTTTGGAGGATCAGCGGCCTATGACTCTAAGCGCCGCTAGAAGGTAGCACGCTGCGAGGTCTATACGGCCGGACCGGCCACGCCTGCCTTCCTTCGGTGGTCAGAATCCACCATAACCTTCGACCGGACCGACCATCCGGATGTCATCTCACACCCGGGAAGGTACCCGCTTGTTGTCGATCCGATCGTCAGCCCAAAGCGACTCACCAAAGTACTGATGGATGGAGGCAGCGGCCTCAACATCATGTACGCCAAGACGCTCGACGAGATGGGCATCGACCGAATGAACCTCCGCCCCATCCAAGTGCCTTTCCATGGCATAGTGCATGGTAGATAGGCCGTACCACTAGGATAGATCAATCTGCCCGTCACTTTCAGGGATCGGTCCAATTATAGGACTGAGACCCTCACCTTCGACGTGGTAGGGTTCCCCGAAACCTTCCACGCCATCCTAGGACGACCATGTTTTGCGAAGTTCATGGCCGTCCCCAACTATACATACCTCAAGCTAAAGATGCTAGGTCCCCGTGGGGTCATCACCGTTGGCACCTCCTTCCAACGCGCTTATGAGTGCGAAGTCAAAAGCTACGGCCATGTCGCCGCAGTTGTCGCCTCTAAGGAACTCGCCACCCTTAGGGAGGAGGTTGCCAAAAAAACACCCGACGCCAAGAAATCAATCGGGTCGTTCAAATCGGTGGAAGGGTCCAAAGAGGTCCTTGTGGACCCCAGCAGCTCCGAGGGCAAAAAGGTCCACATTAGAACCGCGCTCTCCTCCGAATAGGAAAGCACGCTCGTCGACTTCCTACGCTATAACAAAGACATCTTTGCGTGGAAACCCTCGGATATGCCAGGCATCCCAAGGGAGGTTGCCGAGCATACCTTGAAAATCCACCCAGGCTCCAAGCCGGTGAAGCAACGCCTGCGCCGCTTCAACGAGGAAAAGCGCAGGGCCATCGGTGAAGAGATAGTACACCACCTAGAGTGGTTAGCAAATCCCGTTCTTGTGTGAAAGAAGAGCGGAAAATGGAGGATGTGTGTTGACTACACGGGCCTCAACAAGGAGTGCCCGAAGGACCCATTTCCTTTGCCATGCATAGACCAAATAATTGATTCTACCTTAGGGTGAGAAATCCTCTACTTCCTTGACGCATACTCCGGCTACCACCAGATCATGATGAAAGAGTCTGACCAGCTCGCGACGTCTTTTATCACCCCTTCGGATCGTTCTGCTACAGTTCAATGCCGTTCGGTCTGAAGAATGCTTGGGCAACTTACCAGCGTTGTATGCTCAACTGCTTCAGGGACCTCATCGGGTGGACCGTTGAGGCCTACATCGACGACATCGTAGTATAGTCCAAATGGGCTGACCACCTTGTCGCCAATCTTGAACAAACCTTTGTGAGACTATAGGCAAATGGCATCAAACTTAATCCCAAAAAGTGTGGTTTTGGGGTCTCGAGGGGCATGCTGCTCGACTTCATTGTCTCTGAGCACGGCATCAAAGCCAACCCAGAAAAAATCTCAGCCATCACAAGGATGGGCCTGATCCAGAACATAAAGGGGGTTCAGTGGATCACAGGGTGCCTCGCTGCCCTCAGTCGATTCATTTCATGCCTCGGCAAATGAGGACTCCCCCTTTATCGACTTCTGAAGAAAGTCGACCGCTTCGAGTGGACAGCCGAGGCCCAGGAGGCACTTGACATGGTCAAGCTACTTCTAACAAAACCCCCGGTCCTGATTCCTCTGAGCAACGGAGAATCTCTCCTGTTGTACATAGCGGCCACCACACAGGTGGTCAGCGCCGCCTTAGTAGTAGAGCGGGAAGAAGAGGGGCATGCCTTCAAGGTGCAGCACCCTATATATTTTATCAACGAGGTACTATCCGACTCCAAAACCCGCTACTCCCAAATCCAAAAACTCCTCTACACCATTCTCATCACCAAGAGGAAGCTATGCCACTACTTTGAGTCACACCCCGTGATAGTCGTGATGTCATTCCCCCTTGGTGAGGTCATCCATAGCCAGGACGCCACAGGAAGGACCGCAAAGTGGGAACTCGAGCTGATGGATCAAGGCATTACTTATGCCCCCCGAATGGCGATCAAATCCCAGGTGCTGGCTGACTTCATCGTGGAGTGGACCGAGGTCCAGATGCCACCAACAGTCGTCGATCAGGAGTACTGGACAATGTACTTCAACGGATCACTGATGAAAAAGGGTGCTGGCGCGGGACTGGTCTTCGTATCACCCCTTGGGGTCCACATAAGGTACATGGTTTGGCTCCATTTTCCCTCATCAAACAATATTGCCGAATATGAAGCACTCATCAACGGCCTATGAATCGCCATCGAGCTGGGCATCCGACGCCTCGACATCAGGGGCGACACCTAGCTAGTCGTTGACCAGGTCATGAAGGAGTCGAGCTGCCATGATGCCAAGATGGTGGCGTACTGCCAAGAAGTCTGATGGCTAAAGGACAGATTCGACGACCTCGAACTCAATCACATCCCAAGGCACCTCAACGAAGTAGCCGAAGCACTCATGAAAGCAGCATCTAGCCGAGAGCCAGTGCCGACAGGTGTCTTCACCAACGATCAACACAAGCCCTCGGTATGCTATGAGGGGTCAGAATAGGCCGACAATGACCCATCTGATCTGGCCCCGGGGGCTGACCCACCAACTGCTCCACCCGACCCTGAGGTCATGGAGCTTGAAGAAAATCCAGCAGTAGAGCCCGACCCTCTCGATGACTGGAGAACACTTTACCTCAACTACCTCCTCCACGACACACTATCGGTGGATAAGATGGAAGCCTGATGGCTCGCATGTCGTGCCAAGTCCTTTGTTCTTGTAGAAGGCGAACTCTACAAATGGAGCCACACCGGGATCCTGCAGCTCTGCATCCCTAGTGAACAGGGAAGACTTCTACTGAGCGACATCCACGGCGGGGTCTGCGGTCACCATGCCATGCTAAGGACCTTGGTTGGGAACACATTCCTACAGGGCTTCTACTGGCCCACCGCAGTAGCCGACGCCAAGCAAATTGTACTCACCTACGAAGGGTGTTAGTACTACGCTCGGCAGATTCACCTCCCGGCCTAGGCGCTCCAGATGATCCCCATCATGTGGCCCTTTGTGGTCTGGGGACTCGACCTAGTTGGGCCACTCAAAAAGGCACCCAGGGGCTTCACCCACCTACTTGTCACCATAGACAAGTTTATGAAATGGATCGAAGCTCGACCGATCTCTACGATCAAATCCAAGCAAGCTATGTTGTTCTTCCTCGACATCATCCATCTCTTTGGAGTACCAAACTCCATCATCACAGACAATGACACGCAGTTCACTGGTAGGAAATTCATTCGATTCTATGATGAACAACACATCTAGATTGATTCAGCAGTCGTCGCGCACCCCCGGACGAACGGGCAGGTCAAGCGCACAAACGTCATGTTTCTACAAGGCCTTAAACCTAGGATCTTCAACCGGTTGAATAAGTTCAGCGCACGTTGGCTCGCCGAGCTCCCAGCGGTGCTCTAGAGCCTAAGGACAACTCCTAGCCAGGCCACTGGCTACACACCTTTCTTCATGGTCTATGGTTCTGAGGCTGTTCTCCTAACAGACCTTGACTATGGGGCACCAAGAATCAGAGCATACGACGAACAGAGGGTCGAGGCATCCCACCAAGACACCATGGATTAGCTAGATGAAGCCCATGACATTGCCCTCCTCCATTCGGCCAAGTACTAGCAGGCATTACGATGGTACCACAGCCGATGGGTGCGGGACCGAGCCTTCAACATCGGAGACCTTGTCCTCTGCCTCGTGCAGAGCAACAAGGACTGCCACAAGCTCTCCCCACCCTAGGAGGGCCATACATCATCGCGGAGGTACTCCATCCAGGTGCCTATAAGTTGAAAACCATCAACTGCGAGGTCTTCACCAATGCCAGGAACATTGAGCAGCTACGTCATTTTTACCCTTAAATAAACGCATGTTTTTTCTTATCAGTTTTTGTCTTTACAATTCCCCGATCTTTAGTGACATCCGACCCCTGCAAATCATGAGGGGCCGGACCTCACTCGGGGGCTAATACAAATAATACAAGTACGTTTATCTTGCAAACACTTTCTGTGTTATCTTTGCAAACATTTTCTAAGTTTTTTGTTCTTCTCATAACAAGTTCTAAGGACTAAGATTTTGGGAACAAGTTCTGAGTACAACTAGTAGGACTATGGGAGACCCACGCCCCAGCGGCTATGACCTCTTTGCTCACCAGCGTAATCAGAACTAATTCACCCGCACTCCTAGTTTTTTGCAACTTGAGCCATGGGAAGGGTCGGAGGGCATCGAAACCTCTTCTACAAAAAGAGGAAGATGAAAAGCTGCTTGCCGCAACCAAAGATGGAAAATTCGTTCATTTTTTCACAAGTTCACCACTTACAAAGTAATTTCATCATGCAAAGGACTAATGTACTCCTAAAATTTAAAGGACTGTTCACTCGAGGGCTCCCCCACAAACTTATTCAATTACAGTCTCTGCTTAGCTTTACTACAAGTACTACTGCGGTTGCCGTGCCAAACTCTCCATCGGCAACGATCGGGCATGTACACGGCCTAGTTCGTCTACTGTGGCCGCCGCGTACTGCTCCCCATCGGCGATGTCCTATCGCTTTGTGGGATCCTCAAAGGCGTCATCATCTGCAACGACGAGCACCACACCGGTGACTATGGTGTCCCTCGACTGGGGCGCCCAGGGACTACGCCATCGTCATCGGCTGCAACCCTAACAATGGCGTTGGGGCAAGAAGCACCTCCCACTGAAAGAAGACTGCAACCAATGACGGCAAAATCGACAACACTCACAACCCTCTGGCGTCCTTCCTCCTTCGGCAGCGGTGACCCCTCCTCAGCACAGGCGAACCACGCCATCTCATCTACATTGGATGACCTCCAGCTCAACATCGTGCTCCGGATTCACAAGTAGATCTATGAGCACTTCTCTCCCTCACATTACCCTCTCTTACTTAGGAGCCGATGCATTCGGTGAAAAGCAAGGAGAAGAGGTGGTGGCTCTGAGGCTAGCGGAGAGGTGGGACGAGAGCTCTTCCCCCCTATTTAAAGAGGGGGCTTAGCAGCTAAGGAAAGGCGTAAGGTTTGGACAAAAAACTCTCTGCCTTCCCCTATTCAGTACAAATGCGAAATCAATGCTGACAGAAATCTAAGAGGACACGCTGGAAACGACAGGACGCGCTCTAGTCGATGGGACGCCGCCTGGTAAGTTAGACCATCACCTAGGCATGGCCCGCCACTAATGCGTCCTGGGCACGAGAATCGGGGCACACTCACTTGCAGGCAACTCTCCGCTTCCCTAGGTAGGACCATGGAACGACCCAATGATGGAACCTCCCCCCAGGGGGAGACCAACGGGCCTCCTGGGTCAATCGGGCGGCCCAGGCAAAACAACGAACGAACGACCAATTGAAAGATAAGCACCCCTATTTACTTACTTTGAGTGTTAAATTCTTTACCGAGCCTCCGACCCCAGCAATGGTAGGGGCACGAACATCGCTCGGGGGCTGCCGAGGGTGCCTATTTGTTTAAACACCCTCTTAGCCCGACCCTTCCTTACATTTAAGAAACCGAAGGCACGGAGTGTGGGAATAAAACGATGAATACAACTGGACGAACCACCAGACCCTACGCCCCGACGGCTACGGTGTTTTTTGTTCACCAGCATAATCGCATTCATAGTTCCTCACATTACTAGCCTTAGCTCCCGCCTTCCCAAAAGGAGTTTGGAGGGGGTCCACCTGCAGAGTCCCCTTTCAGGGGGAGGCTGACAGATTGCTTAAAAATCAATCGAGCGGCTCGGATAGCTGCCAGGAGACGGAAACAAAAATAGCAAAACTTATGCAGGTTACGCCGACCTCGTCGCAAACATCGGACCCGAACCCAGCGCGGACATGTCTGGTAGGAGCTTCCCACAGCTCATACCACCTAGGTAATGTTACCGACCCCCACTTCTATTTTGATTAAACTATATGCTAAATCTATACATCCAAATGTTGCATATGCAAATTCTTGCATCTCACTGCTTCGTGTCACGTCATGAAGCGATATCCGCCTCATTCAATATGAGCGACACCTGACTAAGGTTCGAAGGCCAGCCCACGAAGGGCTCAAGGCCGCCTTGTGTCAAACAGAGCCAGGGGAGAAAAACCGAAATGAGCCCCAGCGGCCTCGCCCGACCCCGTTCAGAAGCGGACAGGGACATCTCGACCTTTCTCATTCGATTCTAACCTCAAGCCAGACCCATAGAATCTCCGTCGAGGAGAGGCCAATGGGCCACCTGAGCCCAGCGAATGGCTCGGGCATCTACCGGAAGGCGGGTTAAGAAGTAGTGGAATGCCACAAGAGGGCTCTGCCGACCCTGTTAGCAAATGATGGATCCGGATTCCACACAAACATACCCGTTAGCGAGCTCATTGAGCGCGACACTCGAGCCATCGAGGCAAGTGTCGTCAACTCAGCCCCTCCGGTCACAGAAACTGAGGATGGGGTAGCGCGTGAAAACACGGCCGACCCCTACCAGACCCTAAAGGGCTCGGGGGTTCGAGCCACTCAATCCAAGATTGAGAGATCGAGGTTCAAAGGCTAACCAGCGAAGGGTCCAGGGCCACCCCGCGTTAGACAAGAGCCAGGGGAGAAAACACAGATGAGCCTCAACGGCCTTTGCCCGACCCACATTAAGGCGAAAAGGGTCATCTCAACCTTCTTGTTCAATCCAGCCTCTAGCCAAGCCCATAGAAACCCCATTGAGGGGAAATCTATTGGAAGGCGGGCCAAGGTGTAATGGAATGCCACCTGAGGGCTTCACTGACCCTACCATGAAGCAAATGGGATCGGATTCTATCCGAACATCCCCGTTAGCGAGCTCATAAAGTACATCACTTGAGCCATCGAGGCAAGAGACGTCGCCTTAACCCCTCCAGTTGCAAAAAACTATTGATAGGACAACGATCATGAACGAACCGACCCTTAACCGAATCCCCACCACGCACAGGGGCTCGGGGAAGGCCAGACCAGCGATAAGACCGAACGCACAGTCACGCAGCGATCATCAAGGTCCTAGGTAAGGGGTACGAGTAAATACAAATGTAAGTTCGCCACCCTCGCTCTGGTCTCCAGTAACATTCGACCCCAGCAACCGTAGGGGGTCGGATCTCACTCGGGGGCTGACAAAGGTATGGGTACCTCCTTTCTTTTTTCAAAAAAACATTACAGAGAGAAGAAGGTAAAATCAAATAAACGAAACGAAAATTACGAAACCATTTCCAGGACACAAAAGTACTGACACTTGTTCACATATTACAAATAAGTGTTTATCAAGCTAACTACTTCCACGAAGGGAGAACCTCTTGTTTCAGCTTGTCTGCCAGGTTTCGCGTGAGGGGAGTCACTGCCTTTTCCATCTCGTCCAGCTCATCATCATCATAGATAGGCGTGAAGCCATGACTCATTACCTCCATGTTAATCTCCCGATCATAATGGGAACGAGCGACAGCAAAGGCTTGGGTGATCCCGGCGTGAAAGGCGTCCTCCTCAAGTTGGCCTACCCACGCCACGATTCTCGTGGCACAAGCTGCATGCGAGCTGGATCCTTCTAGCTACGCCACCCTTAGGGCATCGGTGACCACTCCGACAGTGGCTTGTAGAAGGTCGTGCTCGTCGCTCTAGACCCGGAGGATCCCTCGCACTTCGATAAGCTCCTTCTCCAGCCTAGCAGCAGCGCTCTCAACCTCCAACCTTTGGTTCACCGTGACTCCAAGATCCGCCCGGAGGGAGCCGGCCACCCCACGCGCCTCATCGTGCTCCCGGATGGCCCAGTCGCGATCCTCATGGGCTTCACTGCGCTCCGAGCAAAGTCTCTCCTAGGTCCAGCGTAGCTCGTCCCGCTCCTCGTGCAACCAGGTGATCATCTCGGTGTCCTAGTCCGCCCTCTGCTGCAACACCATGGTCCTCTCCTCAGCCTTCAGTTTGAGGTCTCGCTCCATCTCTAGCTCCGCCAGGAGCTCGTCGGCCCGTTCACTGGCCACAGCATCCTTCTGTAGCAACTCGTCCCGCTCCTTTTGAAGCTTGGTGGCATCCTCCTCGTCTAGCTTCACCCTCGCCGATAGGTCCTCAAACATCCCATGAGCCTCCTTCGCATCCCGGTGCACCTCGGCCTCTCGCTGCTGGACAGCAGCGTGTTGCGCGCCCACATCTCCTCGCAGCCTGACCTCCTCGGTAAGGCGGTCCCATTCCGCCTTTTGCTCACGAAGGAACCAGGACTTGTCCCAGCTATGAGCAACAATATTCTAAAAGGAGGACCAAAATCAGAAGACACGAAAACATAGAAATATGTGAAGAAAGAAGAAAACAAGCGAGAAGATCAAGCAGATACCTGGCTAGAAGGAATGAGGATTTCATGCAAGGCACCACTGGCCTCCCTCAGGGCACCCATCACCGTCGAGAACCCGACGTCAAGATTCTCCCACTCCAAGCTCTCGGCAGCATCGTCAAGCGAAAAAAGAATCGACACTAGGTCCTGAGCAGCCATCCACTGGACCGACAGCTCACCCCATACGAGGGAACAACTGCCTCCCAACAACAGGGCCAAAGGCGGCTCCCTTCTGGTCCTTCCCACCACTGCCACGATGCCTAGAGACCTTCCGGCAGTGTCCACCTCCATCCGGCCTGCCTCGGGCGCCATGGCCTAGACCGCTGGTGGCGCGGATTATGCCACCCCCTCAAATGCCCCCATGGTGGTGTTCGACCTAGCCGGGCTTATTGCGGTCACGGCCACCTCCGTCTAGGCCTCTGGCGGTGCGAACTGCGCTGCTCTGTCAGACGCCACCGTGGCTGCATCCAACTCCGCCCGGCCCACGTCAGGCGCTGTCACTTGGGCCGCTGGGGGCATGGAATGCGCCACCCCCTCGGACGCCACCACGGCTATGTCCGACTGCTCTTGGCTCGTCGTGGTCGTGGCCGCCTGCTCGACAACCACCAAGGGCACGGGCGCCACCGCGGACACCGCCGGACTAGCCAATGAGGCCCCAACATCAGCGCCGCTCCTACCCAAAATAGGGGCGACGTCAGGCAGTGCCATCCATCCCTCCTAAAGGGCAAGGCTCTTCTTGGGCACCGGCCCCAAAGGGTGGCCCCATCGCAAGAATCTATGAAAAGGAAAAAAGACAAGGTCGGAGCGGAAAGATAAAGGGAAAAAAGAGGGGAATCGATGACATACTCTAACGCTTTCGGGCGGTGGGTAGGTTTCGGGGACGAACCCCTAGACCCCTGCTCCAACTCATGAGGGCGGGACCATTTCGAGCCTGCCCCCTGCTCCGAGGTAGGGAGGCTCGTCTCTCTTATCTCTGGGGGCGTGGCACCAGAGCCGCTCCCCTCCATCGGCTCATGGGGCGTGGCGCCAAAGCTGCCCCCTCCATCAGCTCATGGGGCACGGTGTCGGAACCGCCCCTCTCTGCCAGTACCTTGGGGACGGCCTTGGATCCGTCCCCTCCCATCCACTGATCCTCTGCCGACACCCCACGGGTGACGACGGATCCTCCGGCTCCCGCCGGACCCAGAGGCAGGCCTGGCTCCATCATCCCCACGGACTCACATCCCTCCGTGTGGAATGGAAGGGGTCCCTGCATGGACAGTGAGTCCTCGTTCACCAAGTCACCCCAATCCACACCAGCTACCGCCTCATCATCGTCGTCGTCATCATCGTCGTTGTCGTCATCACTACTAGTCTCCTCTCCTCGATCGCGAGCTTGCTGCTTCTATATCATCTTCTTCTTCTTCATGAGCTCCCTCGTCCTCTTGTCCCAACTGGCCAGGGCATGGTTTGCTGCCGCCCAAGTTGGGTCCTTCGACAGCGGAGCTAGGTTGTCCTTGAAGAACAGTCCTCCCGGCTAATCCCGCTATCTCAGGGTTAGCATCAGGGGATCGGAAATTTCAAGCGAAAAGAGGAGCAAGGGAAAAGAAAACTTACAAAGTCAACAAACCCCAGCTTTGGCTGCATTGGGGGATGCCCTGACACCAGGTACACAAAGTCGAGGACGGCACTAATGGAGTCCTTTGTGGGCTCCATCGCCTCCCTAATGTGTTACGCCACCTTAGAAGGAGGGAGCACTTCATCGGTGAGCATCGTCCCTTCGAACGATGCTTTAGGCACCATCTGATACAGGGGAAGTGCACGCACCATCAGCGGCGCAACCCTCCTCGTGTGGTAGGCACCAATAATCCCCGACCCCTTCACGCCCCTCTCCTTCAGAGTTCGAAGGGCAGCGAGAAGGCCGTTGAGATGCTTCTTGTCCTTGGCCTGAACGCCCTACCCCCATGACTCTGGGGCCTCCAAGATGTAGCACCCAGTGAAGGCTGGCAAGGGAGCGGTGGCATCATTCTTGACATAGAACCACTACGAATGCCACCCCTTGTTGGAGGTGGCTAGACGCATTAGCGGATACACCCCCGCCCGGGTGTTATGGATGTGGATACTAGCGCACCCCACCGACGCATGTAGATCTTGCTTCCCGACCCACCTCTTCACAAGATTGATGGCAAAGAGATACCACCACAGGTCAAGGTGGGGACTGATCCCCAAGAACCCCTTGCATAGGGTGACAAACGCCGTAATGTGCTGGATCCCGTTGGGGGTAAGGTGTTGAAGCTCCACCTGGTAGTAGTCCATTAGTCCCTGAAGGAACTGATGGGCGGGCGTGGTGAATCCTAGCTCGTTTAAGTGGGTGAAAGAAATGACGTACCCTTCAGGTGGCTCCGGTTCCTCCTCTTCACCGGGCAGCCACCACTCCTCGGCGGCGGTCAATGGGCGAAGGAGGCCTCGGTAGATGAGGCCCTCTAAGCACTGAGGAGAGATGTTGGATTTGTACCCTGGGTCCATTGCGATGGTAGGAGAAGCATAGGGAAGAAGGCAACAACGAGTTTGACGGTGGAAGCAGTATGGGTGCAAGAGGCGTAGGCGATTGGCGGCGGAGGCTGAGGACGCGAAGGCGAGGAGGCAAAATGCGGAACCCTAGGGGCAAACCCCGTGGTTTTATAGGGGCGACAGATGCGAGAAGGGCAACCGTCTGCCTCGATCTCCGAGCCTACCACGTGCATCGCCGCGTCACCTCGCGTGATACGCGCACACGATCCCTATCCCTTCCCAAAAAAATCGCGCCGAACGGTTCGCCTTCCCCAGGCGGACTAGGACTCTCTCTCCACCGAGGGGACACGGGTCATAGAGCTTTTCCCTTCAGCCCACCTAGGGTCCTAGAGCCAAAGGGTCATCCCAACGAGGGATTGGCCCGCAAACTACCGGGACTCAAGGATGCAAGCATCACCAGGGCCTCGATCCACAGTCGGGTCCCAGCTAGGCCAGCACTGAATAAAATTCCCACGAACGGAATACCATGATCCCCTTAAAAATATCTAGTTAATGAAAAACCAAGTCTTTCAGCCTTACCCGCGAAGGGCCAAATCACCCGGGGGCTCGAGGGCTACTATCAGGGACCTAATACCAGGGTACCCTAGAAGGAGGAATCAATAACCATCGAACGTTAAAAACTCTCAGACGGACAAGGGCGCCACTACGTTTCTTACCCGAATGATGGGAGTTTGGTTCCGCCTCGCCCGACGCCCTTAGGCCAGCTCCGCCTTGCCCGAGGGCTAAGAGCTAGACTCCACCTCGCTCAACGCCCTTGGGCCAGCTCTGCCTCGCCTGAGGGCTAAGGGCTAGGCTCCGCCTCGCCCGACGCCCTTAGGCCAGCTCCGCCTCGCCCGAGGGCTAAGGGCTAGACTCCGCCTTGCCCGATGCCCTTGGGCTAGCTCCGCCTCGCTCGAGGGCTAAGGGCTAGACTTTGCCTCACCCGACGCCCTTGGGCCAGCTCCGCCTCACCCAAGGGCTAAGGGCTAGACTCTGCCTTGCCCGACGCCTTTGGGTCAGCTCCGCCTCGCCCGAGGGCTAAGGGCTAAACTCCACCTCACCCGACACCCTTGGGCTAGCTCCGCCTCGCCCGAGGGCTAAGGGCTAGACTTCACCTCATCCGACCCCCGAGGGCTAGGCTTGGTCTTGCCCGATGGATAAAGTCTAGGCTCCACCTTGCCCGACCCCCGAGGGCTAGGCTCGGTCTCACCCAATGGATAAAAGCTAGGCTCCACCTCGCCCGACGCGTCCGAGGACGGACCTTGCCTCGCCCGATGTCCAAAGACTGGTTTTGTCTCACCTGACAACCTCTCCCCGCTCCCTCATGATGATAGGTACAGGGTAGGACAAGACGTTCGGGTCAACCGTGGCTTCAAGGACCATACCCTGCGCCCTGGTAGGAAAAATACTACCAGGGAACGATAGAATGGGTGCTTTAGACCCTTCTAGGCGTGGCAGAGCCTGAATAGTGTTGCGGGTGCGTGCTCTTTGCCATATAGAGTTGTAGACGCCGCCTTCAGGCCTCAGACACGGAACCCAACATAGACATACGACAACCATTACGGTCCAAGAAACGGCTCGCGCCCTCCACAATAATGGATGTGCTGTCGCCGCGCTGTGGTCTCAAGGGAGCGGTGCCCGCTCCATGATCCCTCGGGCCCACCAGATCAGAGCACTCGCTTCGGCCTTCGGACGCCCTCTCCGATCGAAAGGCCTTGCCCACAACGCTACTTCAGACTCCGACCCCACGTCCCTTCGATGGGGATTCATAAGAACCAGAAGGCGTGCGGAGCAAGACTGGGCAAGGCTCATAAGTCAAAAACCACTATACCAGAGTCCATACCCTACGCGGAGTAGTACTCTGTAGCCATCCTAACACTCTACAGTGGCATCGACAATATTGTAGGCGCTTACCATTATCTGGTATCCGCCGGAATGGACAACAAGGCTGGGTAGACGTGAACAACAAGGCTCAGTAGCATACGCACCCTTTCCCTCTCACTTGTAAAACCGTCCCCTTCATCTATAAAAAGGGGAGGTGCTTCCTTCAACAAAGGGAACACACATCACACACAGTCAAGCTGCCACCAGGCTCTTGGCATCCTTTTGACCCTTCCATCAGAGACTTGGGACCAATCCCTCTCTCGACCGTTTGTACCCCCTACTACAAACTATTTTCGGTGCTAATAACACAAGCAGCAACAGACTGGACGTAGGGACATTCAGCCCGAACCAGTATAAATCTTGTGTCCTTTAGCGCACCATCCGGGCCTAACACGCATCCATATAAATTTACTTGCCGGTGCTTGTTCGAAACACCGACACCTGTGTATCTCACATAAGCACAATTTGTCCACCTAGGTTGTCACTCAATTACCAAAACCAAACAAGGACCTTTCATTAGGTGCTACACAGAGGGTAGTTCACAGTTCTTAGGGTTAAGCACCAGATTAATCCGGTGCTCAACTCTAGTGAGGCATCGGATGAAAGGGGCAATGGATAATCCGGTGCTAGGCATCGGAGTAATCTGATGGCCCAAAAACCTCTCTACATAGTTTCTAGACGGTATCAGATTGATCCGGTGTGATTGATCCAATGGTTATTAGAGTATGCATTAGGGGTGTTTTGACTGTTGGAGTTAATAATGACTAGTTCTGATATTTCGACCGTTGGAGAGTCACCGGATTGTTCCGGTGCTATCTGCTATCATCGGATGAATGCGGTGTGTGCGCAAAACAAAGCTGTTGTTTGTTCCCAACGACTAGTTGCTTTCTTGGCTCTATAAATAGTTGCTTGGCCGGCCATTTTGGCTCTAGCACACCCTTGGCTGATATTGTGACATATATTGAGCTCAAGCAAACACACCAACTCACTTGCTAACTTTATTGTGATCGCATTTGTGTGAGATTGAGAGTGCTCTAGTGCATTGCAATTGAGAGTTTGTATTTGATGGCACTAGATAGTCTTTGTGACTCAGGATTTCTTGTTACTTTTGGTGTTTGTCGTCACCTAGTGAAAGCCCTATGTTTGGTTTTGGTAATTGAGACTACTAGTGGACTAACCTTTTACTAATTGTGTGATTAATAAGCTAGGTTAGGTCCACACCAAGATGGAGAGCAAGGCATGGAGATGGATGAAGGGTGAATGAATCCAATTGGAGCAAGCTCTCACTTGGAAAAGGAGAAAGAGAAAACAAAATACAAGTTGTGAAAGCAAAGGTATAATTAGGGAATTTATTTTGCCAATCAAGGCACAATAGTGTGTTTGATCGAGTCTAGGATAGATAGCCATACTATTAAGAGAGGAACTTCAAAGTTCTTTTCGGTTGTCTAAGTGGTACTAGGTGTGAAAATACATTGCATATGCATTACCTAGTGACATGGTGAGATCATAGGAAAAACCTTTTAAAGAATATTTGTAAAAATGCTAACTCACTTGCACAGATATTGAAACACTTGTGGAGTTGACACATTTACAAAAGGGGTTGAAACCGAGCTCAAAAGAGGCCTTAGTGCACCATCGGATTGGGCCGATGGTCACCATCGGACCATATGCTATATATGTGTAGAGCATACCCTGGCTAGGGTTAGGCATCGGATGCACTGATGGTCTACCCTAGGAGGGCATCGGAGCATACGGGCTCATTGTTCATCAGCTGGGTCCACTAACAGGTAGGGATGAAAACGGATCGGATACGAACGGATATCACCGATATTACATTTGTTTCATATTTCTGTCCGGATTCGGATTTGAATACGGATAGTGTCAACTATGTCGGATAGGATACGATTGGATATCGACATCATAAATATGCGATTTGAGTATTTGGATACGGATACGGTATCGGATGTTGGATATCCGGACTCGGATACGGACAGATCTCAATCCCTCTAAACGGATTCGGTTTCGAATACGGTCGGAAAATATCCGTACCGTTTTCATCCCTACTAACAGGCATCACATCACGGGCAGTTCTATTTGTTCAAAGTTTTATTTTTTACTTTTTACTTCATCATGAAGAATTTGCTCGGTCACATATGGAAAAAGACCTATACTCATCTTGTACTTTTTTTTCATTCGTGAGATGAAGCTCAAAGGAAGAAATGAAGGATTTGGTACTTGATGCTTGCTGCTAGCTATAAGAATCTGACAAGCCAATGTTCGTTTGGGAAGCACTTGAAGCATTCTAAAAGTGTACTATTAATAAATTTGATCACTATATATTTATTGAGATTTTGAACTATTTATTGATATTTAGATTCGTAAAGGGATGCAAATTTTTAGAAGTCTTTTCTCTTACATATGCAAAGTTGTGAATATTTTGATTACTGTTGAATTTATCTTAGAAAAAATTTGATAATTCATAAATAAAGCGTCAGAAGCTTTTGTGTTGTCTTTGTTGTGTTCGGTACTAGCATAGAACACTTCGTTGATCCATGGACAATGACGTCAAGTATATATATTTTTTGAAATCTCACGTGCCTATTTGCTGCCTTGATTTTCGAAAATTAGTGTTAAGTGTCGGTTTAGAGATTTCCAGGACAGTTGAAGTTTTTTTAGAGAGATGGGACTATAGGAGTACTGACTGGTGGTGTGCGGTTTGCACGCATGCATCATCGATGATCCTATAACCACTCATAAGCATTATTGATATATAAATACTCCCTCCGTTCAAAAGTAAGTGATGTTTTAGGTTGGTCCTAAATCAAACCATTTCAAGTTTAACCAAATTTACATAAAAGAATATTAATATTCATAATACCAATTAGATAGAATATGAAAATATATTTCATAATAAATCTAACCATACCAAGTTTGCACCATAAGCATTAGTAGTTTTTTTATATATAGATTTGGTCAAACTTTAAGTAACTCATCTTAGGACTATTTTGGGACGGAGGGAGCAGTAACGTAAAACAACCCACGAAATATATATTATTATTGTTTATATTATATATAGGAAAAAAGAGAAAAAAATTGAACAGTGAGAAAACTGAAAAGGACCTCCTCTCGTCATTCTCACCCTGAGGATCCCAAAAGCATGGACGGACGGATGGACGACCACCACCGGCGTCGACCTCACCGTCCCGATCCGCGAACAGCGTCGCCGGCGCCGACGGGCGGGCGGCGCAGGGCGCTCCACGACGGACGGTCGACGTGGACGGCGCGCACGAATGTCCCCAAAATGCCCCTGGAAGGCTGGACGTCTGGACCGGCGCAGGACCAGCTCGAGAAGAGAAAACAAAACGAAGCAAAGCAACGAGCGGCTGCCCTCTCACGCTGTTGTTACCCGCAGTCCGCCTGCGCGATCCGTCGACCCCACCCTGCCCTCTCATCCCTACACCCGGTCCACCAGCACCACCTCACGCGACCCAAGCCGGGAGCAGCGCCAGGTCCATGCACCGGGTCCAGACGGATCCGGTGGAGCCACCAACCCCTCCTGCCGGAAGTCCTAGAGCCACCAGTTTATATACCCGCCCGGCGGGTACCCGCACCCCACACCACCACGCAGCAGCCTATCTATTCCTCCTCCCCTCGATTTGTTCCGATGGCCGCCGCCGCCGCCATAAGCAGCCCTACCCGCGCCGCCTTCGCCGTGGGACCCGCTGCGCCGACCCAGCTGCGGGTGGCGTCGGCCTCCTCCTCGTCCGCCCGCCCGCGAAGGGCCGCCGCTGCCGTGGCCGCGGCCGCAATGCAGCCGGCGAAGGCGGTCGCCGCGGAGGCGGCGTCCCCCGCCACCGCGGCGGTGGAAATGGGGAACGGCGCGGCGGTCGCGGGGCTGCAGAGGCCCGACGCCATGGGGAGGTTCGGGAAGTTCGGCGGGAAGTATGTCCCCGAGACGCTGATGCACGCGCTCACCGAGCTCGAGAACGCCTTCCACGCGCTCGCCACCGACGACGAGTTCCAGGTATAAACGCTGCCGCCGCCTCTCTCTCGGACGGACTTCTAGTTTACTCGTATTAGCGGGGATTTGGATGGCTAATTTTGATTATTAGGAGATGTCGCATCTTATGGGCTGGAAACATTGTCTTATGGGGTTGTTTTATTTCTCGATTGGTTCCGTTCTTGTGTTCCCTTTCCACGATAGTTAGTACGCTAATTTACGAGACTATAGTAATTCCTTACTAAGTGATTTACTATAATATTATGGTAAATATCACTGTGAGCTGTAGTAACACGAGTATGGTAGATGCATATTCATGTTATCATAAATTGGTGTATATATATACACACACTACCGCTACAAAATAACTTATTCTGTAGCCACTCTGAGTTACGATAATTACTATGTTAATTTACGAGATTATAGTAACTCATTGCTAAGTGGTTTATTATAACGTTATGGTAAATATCCCAATGTGTTACAGTAACCCAACTATCGTAAATATGTATGACATTATCGTAAATTAGTATATAAAATTATCATAAATGAAGGTGGCTACAGAATAACTTATTTTGTAACTGCCTACGGAATATACTCTCCCTATACACACTATCCTGTAGCTGGCTACAAAATAACTTATTCTGTAGCCACTCTGAGTTACGATAATTACTATATATATATTATATAGTAATGAACCACGTTCAGTATCGTCAGGACTACACCAGAACTTCGAAATAATGAAAAATACTGAAACGCGACCACTGGACAGTACTGAATTTTGTTCAGAATAACAGCTTGCGGTGTAGAATAGTACTCTACATCTAGGGTGTAGAATATATATATATATATATATATATATATATATATATACACACCGTGGAAAAGGACTCTGCTTCACTGTTTTTCGTCCGGGACAGGGAGCTAATCTGAGAGGATTTGCATGTAGGTGCGCAGGAAAAGTGCACTTTTTCATCTGATGATTCCATCCAAGAAAAAAAGGCATAGAATCTATCACTCTTAATACACTATTTATGAGTAAAATGCTGTGAACCTTGAATCACGAGGAATATGATCAACATGCTGTGATCCCTGAATGACAAGGGAATTATTGTTATGTTTAGATGCTTGCACTTAAGTTTGGTATTTAAGAGATACATACATCTGACATCCCCCTCACGCTTTCCACAGAAAGAACTTGACGGTATTCTCAAGGACTATGTTGGGCGTGAGAGCCCCCTTTACTTTGCGGAGCGCCTGACGGAGCACTACAAGCGCGCTGATGGCACAGGCCCGCTCATCTACCTCAAGAGGGAGGACCTTAACCACACCGGTGCCCACAAGATCAACAATGCTGTGGCGCAGGCCTTGCTCGCCAAGCGACTCGGGAAGCAGCGCATCATTGCTGAGACAGGGGCTGGTCAGCACGGTGTCGCCACCGCCACCGTGTGTGCCCGTTTTGGGCTGCAGTGCATCATCTACATGGGTGCGCAGGATATGGAGAGGCAGGCGCTCAATGTTTTCCGGATGAGGCTTCTTGGTGCAGAGGTATGGTGGAAACCTCTATCTTTTCTTAGATTGAGTTTGTACCTGCAATTGTTTTTGCCACTAGTTCTTTTTCAGGAAAAGCATTCAGTATGAGTACCTGAGCAGCATGGAAGTTGTTAGATATGTGAATATTTTTCTTATCGTATCTTGCTTCCTTTTTGCTGAAACAGGTCAGGGCGGTACATTCTGGTACAGCAACCCTGAAGGATGCAACTTCACAGGCTATCCGTGACTGGGTCACTAACGTGGAGACCACACACTACATCTTGGGATCTGTTGCTGGTCCACACCCATACCCAATGATGGTGAGGGAGTTCCATAAGGTTATTGGCAAGGAGACCCGGAGGCAGGCCATGGACAAGTGGGGTGGCAAGCCGGATGTGTTGGTTGCTTGTGTCGGTGGTGGATCAAACGCTATGGGCTTATTCCATGAGTTTGTTGAGGATCAAGATGTGAGGCTGATTGGAGTGGAAGCAGCTGGTCATGGCGTAGACACTGACAAGCATGCAGCAACTTTGACAAAGGGTGAAGTTGGAGTTCTCCATGGATCTATGAGCTATTTGCTGCAGGATGATGATGGACAAGTTATTGAACCCCACTCCATCAGTGCTGGGTAAGTTTTCATTGTGTTTATTATTCACAAGACTATATTTGTTGTCGGCCATGTGGGCTAATTGTCCATTTTTTGAATCATAGGCTTGACTACCCTGGTGTTGGACCCGAGCACAGTTTTTTGAAGGACTATTGGACGTGCTGAATATGACAGTGTGACTGATCAGGAGGCACTGGATGGTATGTGCCTCGCTCTCATTCCATCTTCTGTATTGGTTGAACAATTTTTAACATTGATTTTCCAATGCATCTACAAAATGCTGCTAGCATTGGCGTCAGCTTTCAACATCTTGACATCGTTATCAATTACTAACTTTTCTAAATAACACACGGACATTCTGATTTTTCCTTGATCTGAAAGGGTCAGTAATGAATGCTTGTCCAAATCCCCACTGTGTGCTTATATCAGTAACAACTGCACTATTTGGTCAGTTGTGCCTGAAATTGTTTTAAACATATGAAAAATATGTCAAACATGCTGAATCAGCAGGATGTTATCTTTAAATGACTAAATGTTATATATTCAGTTGATGTAGATGTTCAGGATACTGCAATGCCAATAACGTAGTCCTAGCCTCCTAGGTTTTCCTCACTAGATAAGCCAAATGTTTAAGATATGCCTTATTCTTGAGCTGATGCTGACATGTGATTTTTATAATAACCAAACGCAATGTAGAAGTCTTGAACACTCTTATGCTCAGATGTGACACTAGATACATTGTTGACTGTTCAGCATTCGTAAGGCCCATTGGATTATTTTTTGCTGAAGAATCGAGAAACTGCCTCAACAGCTGATTCAGTAGTGTATTGACTCTGTTTATCCTGAATGCATTGTTGAACGTATAATCAAATGGCTACTCTCACATGCAGCTTTCAAGCGTGTCTCTCGTCTGGAGGGTATCATCCCTGCCCTGGAGACCTCCCACGCGCTCGCCTACCTCGAGAAGCTCTGCCCGACCCTGCCGGACGGCGTGAGGGTGGTGGTGAACTGCAGTGGACGAGGAGACAAGGACGTGCACACCGCCAGCAAGTACCTGGACGTCTAAAACACCATAGAGAAGGCTGAATGAGGGGTTTTCCATGTCAAGTTTTGAAGGGTTCAGCAGTAATTTAGCGCTGTTCTTTTTGGATAAAAGTACAAATAACCTGGAAGCTGGTATTGTTGTAGTGGCCAGTAGGGCCCTTTGTTTTTTTTTTCTTGTTGTTGTCCTGTATCTGAATGATTTTGGAGTGCATAATGATCAATAAACAAATAAATACCAAGCTTTCTCCCTTGTTAAACTCTCTGCTACACTGCTGCTGTGCATTTTCCCCGGATCTGGACAAGTCTGGGAATCAGGAATTTGCCTGGGAATAGTTCATTTCTTACTCCTGCATGATACTGGAAAAATTCATGCGTCCCTACTCTCCCAAGGCAAGGCCTCGCTGTTTCCTGATGTTTATTGTGTGTTTGTGATTATTAATAACTTCTGATGGTTGAGAAGAATATTTTTGTGATTACTTATTAATAACTTCTCTTTCCTGATGTTTATTGTGTGTTTGTGTCTTTGTGATGCTGTCTCTGGTCGACCTGTTGCTGGGCATCTACAGACTACAGCCCAAACAGGAACGAACTCCCTAGCTCAGCACGGAACCCTACAACCCATTTGCCTCTCCTCCCGGTTCTCCGGTCATAAAAGAATATTTTTTTATTCGCTTGACTTAGAACCCTACACGATATACAAATCTTTCTCTGATTCCATGTTTTATTGATCTAGTTTCTCCCCTTGCAATGAAATAGCTCCTGTATAGAGGATAAGAGTTTTTTAGTGCCTCCTTAGAGCGTGGGTTGCACATGCCATAAGATAATAATAATAATCTAATTGGACTTTGTTGACGCGCCTGACTGACAGCAATTTTTGATCTCGACATCTTTCAGTGGCTGATCCCTCAAGCTGTCTGAAACCATTTCACCTTCCTCGTACGAAAACGTGATGTGGAGTGAAAGTGAACATCTCTCCTTCCTCGTGCGAAAACATATGTCGAGTGGAACTGCACGAGTTTACTGACCAGTTGACGCGCCTGTGACTGACAGCAATTTGATCTCTAGACATCTTTCAGTGGCTGATCCCTCACGCTGTCTGAAAACATTTCACCATCCTCGTACGAAAACGTGATGAGTTGAGTTTGTTTTGTCGTCTCAAAAAGTCAAAAGTCATGCTGCCCTGCAATACTTTAGCTGGGTGTCGATGTCGAAACACATGATGGTTGCTCTGATCGGACTTGTTTGCGGAACCGGTCTAAAAACTTGTCTAGTCCAAAAGACAAGATTACGGAGTACATCTCTTCTTCCTAGTTCCTCGAATCGAACGAAAACACGTCGAGACGGCGGAATGGAACAAGTCGAGTTTTGCTGCTTCGGTGCCGTGTGCTTCGTGTGCTCATTTTCCATTGTATGTATCGTATAAGCCAGAAACTGGGACTTCTGTCATTCGCGTCATATGGCTTCACAAACTTACCACCTCTAAACGCGTTGGAAAGCAGGAATTTCACGGCAACTATACAAAAAAAAAATTATAGAAATCAGTTCACTTTTACAGAAAAAGCATATGAAACAAAGAAAAATTTTAGCGCTCCAAAGAGGGCCTAACATTGATTCCACAAAATTATTATTTTTGTCACGGACATACTGCCATTATCTTTCCTACTTTTTTTAACCAATTACGCAGTACAGTACAGAGGCACATACCTACATATGCATATTCAACTCGATGAACATACGCACGGAAACTTATCCATTTGAGCACCTTTGATATGTCGAGCCAATAAATCTTGAGATTAATGAAGTTACCACATGCACATCGTAAGACACATCGCATAGCACTAAAAGAATAGCACTGCTAAATTCTGAAATAAATTTAGAAAAAAACATAAACATCTATGTCAAGTCAAGAACTTAGAAACATGTTCCGCCAACAAGGAACCTCACCAACAAAGGTACAGTGAGTTTGCCGTTTTCTCGCCATTTTGTGGTGACTAAACTGCACTCATATCCCTGCTTCCGATTTGAGACGGGGTAGGAAAACAATGTGTTTTTATGGATATAGGGGCAGTTTAGTCATTTTTTATGTCAAAGAAGAAAATAAAAAGGAAGAGAGAGAAAAGACGAAATGGCAGATCGAGGTGTCCATGACCGATTCGTCAATGTTACAAAACCGATCTTGAATGTGGCAAGTCTGTGGAGCCACATGAGATGAGTGGGGGAAAAAACCAAATTTCTCGAGTAAGCTTAAACCGGTGGCATGCAACAAGTAGAGAAGCATACGAATTAGTAGATAGTTAGCTAAGATGATCATACATGATACGTACATGTATCCACAAGGGTTCAAAACATATGTTAAGACCTTATTTGGATACATGTGTATCCACCTCAAACCATATGTATTGGAGTGTAATGGAATGAAACTTAGTTTAATTCCACTTCAACACATGTGTCGGTGTTTCGAACAAACACCAACTAGTAAATTTATAATTGTTGCGCGTTAGGCTCGGATGGTGTACTAAAGAACATAAGGTTTATACTGATTCGGGCAGAACGTCCATACGTCCAGTCTGCTGCTGCTCGTGTTATTAGTACCGAAAAAGGTTCGTAGTAGGGGTACAAACGGTCGAAAGAGGGACAGATCCCAAGTCTCTGATGGAAAGGTCAAAAGGACGCCAAGAGCTCGGTTGCTGTTTGACTGTGTCTTGTGTGTCAAAACGATCGGTCCCTTTAGTGGGGTGCCCCGCCCTCTCTTTTACAGACCAAGGGGGGAGCAGGGGTTACAGATGGCAGAAAGAGGAAAAAACAAAGGTAGAGAAAGTCATTCGAGAGTGTTGGGTCTTCCTTTTCCCTTGAGCCTGCCCTGCTGACATGACAGACCACGCTAGGGATAGCATGTTTCACCGATCCTAATAGGGCCGGGCTCTGACTTCATTTCAGCGAGTGGTCATGTCCCATTCTCCCCCGACGGACGGTGCGGTGCGTTAGGGCGCCGAGCCATGACTCTATGGGGAGTAGACGGGGAAATGACTATACGCATGTCACTGTAGATGATGTGAGTTCTTCCTTAGATTGTAGTGGTTATCGTATGCCTGTGTTAGTATCCGCGCCCGAGGGCTGATGGCGGCGCCTACAACACTGTGGGACAAAAGTCGGCGCCTACAACACTATTCGAGCACTGTTAGGTCGGAAAGGGCTTAAAGCGCCTGTCCCATCGTATCCTGACGATACCTTCCTGTAGGCGTGTAGGGCATGGTCCTCGGTACTGCGGTTTGACTCGAATGTCCTATCATACCCTATGCTTGTCATCATGAAGGAGCAGGGTGCAATCGTCGGGCGAGGCGAAGCCCGCACCAGCCGTCGAGCGAGGCGGAGCCAGCCCTCAGTCGTCGAGCGAGGCGGAGCCCACCCTCGAACATCGGGTGGGGTGGAACCAGCCCTTGGATGTCGAGCGAGGTGGAGCCGGCCCTTAGTCGTCCGGCGAGGCGGAGCCTACCCTCAGCCGTCGGGTGAGGCGGAGCCCACCCTCGGACCTCGGGCGGGGCGGAACCAGCCCTCGGTACTGCGGTTTGACTCGAATGTCCTATCATACCCTATGCTTGTCATCATGAAGGAGCAGGGTGCAATCGTCGGGCGAGGCGAAGCCCGCCCCAGCCGTCGAGCGAGGCGGAGCCAGCCCTCAGTCGTCGAGCGAGGCGGAGCCCACCCTCGAACATCGGGTGGGGCGGAACCAGCCCTCGGACATCAGGCGAGGTGGAGCCGGCCCTTAGTCATCAGGCGAGGCGGAGCCTACCCTCAGCCGTCGGGCGAGGCGAAGCCAGCCCTCCGCCGTCGGGTGGGGCGGAGCCTGTCCTCAGACGTCGGGCGAGGCAGAGCCCGCCCTCGGATGTCAGGCGAGGCGTAGCCAGTCCTTAGCCATCGAGCGAGGCGGAGTCTAGCCCTCGAGGGTCGGGCGAGGCAGAACCAATCTTCCGTTGTTTAGGCAAGAAGCGTAGTGGCATTCTTGTCTGGCCGAAAGCGTCAACGTTCGATGGTTATTAGTTCCATCTCATTGGATACCCCGGTATTAGGTCCCCGACAGTAGCCCCCGAGCCCTTGGATGATTTGGACAGAATCGCCCGAGGGTGATTTGACTTGCCAGAGGGTGTGCGCGAGCGCACCCGACGGGTGTAGCCCCCGATCCTTCGGATGATTCGGGTAGAATCGCTCGGGGGGTATTTCGATTCGCTAGAGGGTGCGCGCGAGCGCACCCATCGGGTGTAGCCCCGAGCCCCCGGGTGATCCAGATAGAATCGCCCGGGGGATAATTTTGGACCCTTCATGGATAAGGCTATGAGATTTAGTTTTTGTCAACTAGACAATTTTAAGGGAACCTTGGTATCCCGTTCACGGGGGTTTCATCTAGGGTTAGCCTAGCTAGGACTCGATTGCGGATCGAGGCTCCCCTGATGCTTATGTACCTGAGTTCTGGCCGTTTTCGGGCCCATCCCTCATTGTGACGGCAGCTGAAACTGTTGGGCCATCCCTCGAACTCCTAGGCCTAGGTGGGCTGGAGAATTACTTTTTGACTCATATCCCCTCTGTGGGAAAAGAGTCCCAGTCTGCTTGGGAAGGCGAAACATCCGACGCGATTTTGGTGGGAAAGGATAGGGATCGCGGGTGCATATCCCGCGACGTGACGCGGCGGTGTATCGTGGCAGTCTCGGAGACCTAGGTGGGTGGTTGCTCTTCTTGCATCCGTCACCCCTATAAAACCAAAGGGTTCACCCCTAGGGTTCCATACTTTGCCTACTTGCCTTCGCGTCGACAACCTCCACCGCCAATCGCCTGAGCCTCCCGCACTCGCATCGCAGCCATCGTCGAGCTCGCATCTGCGTCGCAGCCACCATTAAACTCGCATCCACCCCCTTCCCCATCATTTCAATGGAGCTATGGTGCAGATCCAACATCACCCCTCAGCGCCTGGAGGGCCTTGTTCGTCGCGGCCTCCTTTGCTCGTTGACCGCCGTCGAGGAGTGGCGGCTGCCTGATGATGAGGATGAGCCATCGCCGCCCAAAGGATATGTCATGTCCTTTGCTCACTTCCACGAGGGGGATTCGCCGTACCTGCTCATAAGTTCCTTCGAGGGCTGTTGGATTACTACCAGGTGGAGTTGCAGCACCTTACTCCCAATGGGGTCCAACACATTGCGTCGTTCGTCGCCCTGTGTGAGGGGTTCCTGGGGATTAGTCCCTATTTCAACCTGTGGCGGTATCTCTTTGCCATCAACCTGTCGAAGAAGCGGGTAGGGAAGCAAGAGCTGAGCATGCCAATGAGATGCGCCAGCATTCATCTCCGAAACAACTAGGTGAACGAATACCCGTCGATGCATCTATCGACCTCCAACAAGGGGTGGCATTCGCATTGGTTTTATGTGAAGGACAACGTTGCCGCCCCCTTGCCGGTGTTCTTCGGGCACATCATCGAAGAGGTCCTGGGGTCGTGGAAGTGGGGTGTCCCAGACAAAGACAAGAAGAGGATCAAGGACCATCTCGTTGCTCTCCAAATTCTAAAGGAGAGGGGTGTGAAGGGATCGGGGATCATCGACGCCTACCATACGTGGAGGGTGGCACCATTGATGAGCCATGTGCTCCCCCTATACGTGATGGGTCTCGGAGCGTCATTTGAAGGGACGACGCTTGTCAAAAAAGCGCTCCCCACCACTGAAGTGGCGCAATGGATCAAGGAGGCGATGGAACCTTCCAAGGATAGTGCCGGCATTGTCCTTGATTTCGTGTATCCAGTGCCAAGGCATCCCCCAATGCGGCCAGAACTGGGGTTCATCGATTTTGTAAGTTCCCTTTTCCCGTGCATCCTCTTCACTTGAATTTCTGACCCCTTGAAGCTAATCTCGGGGTAGCGGGACCAGCCAAAGAGACTCATCCTCGGGGATAGCCCGACTCCGCTGTCGAAGGACTAGATCCTGGCGATAGCGAATTGCACCGTGGCCAAGTGGGATAGGAGGATGAGGAGCTCAAGAAGAAGAAGATGCTATGGAAGCAGCAAACACAGGATCGAGGAGAGGAGACAGGCAGTGACAACGATGATGACGATGAGGATTTTGATGAGGTAGTTGTCGATGTGGATTGGGATGTCCTGGATTAGGCTAGGGTCATCCTGTGTGACGTCATCATTCCTAATGGCCAGGTATCCGCTTGATCTTTCCTTCCGCACCCTTCTTTCTTCATGTATTTTTGTACTTTTGACACTGGTCTTCTTTTCAGTCCCTTATTGCTCATAGCCGGGACAAGTCACGGTTCCTCTGTGAGCAAAAGGTGGAATGGGACCACCTCACCAAGGAGGCCCAGCTACGCGGAGATGTGGGTGCCTAGCTTGCTGCTGCCCAATAGCAGGAAGCCGAGGTGCATCGGGACACGGAGGAGATTCATGGGATATTCCAAGACCTATCGGCGAGGGTGTAGCAGGGCGAGGAGGCAGCCGCTTGGATCCAAAAGGAGCGGGACGAGTTGCTCTAGAAGGATGCCGAGGCCCGCCAGTGGGTCGTCGAACTCTGGGATGAGCTGGAGACAGAGCGGAATCTCAAGTTGAAGGCTGAGGATAGGTCCGCGGTGCTGTAGTAGAGGGCGGATCAGGATGCCAAGGTGATTGCCCGGCTGCGCAGGGAGCGAGATGAGCTGCGCCAGACTGTAGAAAGGCTCCGCTCGGAGCATAGCATGGTCCACGAGGAGTGCGACCGGGCCATCCGAGAGCGCGACGAGGCGTGTCAGGTGGTCAACTCCCTCCGAGGGGATCTTGGAGTCATGGTGACCCGAAGGTTGGAGGTCAAGAGCATCTCTACCGGGCTAGGCATGGAGCTCGTTGAGGTGTGGGGGACTCTTTAGGTCGAGAGTGACGAGCATGATCTTTTGTGCGCCGCCATCGGGGTGGTCTTTGATGACCTAGGGGTGGCACGGCCGGAGGAAAATAGCTCACTTGTGGCCCGTGCCGCAGGTATTACGGCACAGGTGGGCCAGCTTGAGAAGGATGCCTTTCACGTCGGGATCACCCAAGCCTTTACTGTTGCCCGCTCTCATTATGATCAGGAAATCAACTTGGTTGTAATGAGCCTCGGCTTCGCGCCTGGCTATGAAAACTTTGAGCTGGATGAGATTGAGAAGGCGGTGAGTCCCATTGCGTGGAACCTGGCGAACAGGCTGAAAGACATGGTTCTTCCTTTGAGGAAGTAGTTAGTTGAATAAGTTTGATAAACATTTATCTATAATATGTGGACAAGTGTTGGTACTTTCATGTCTGAAAACAGATTTGTAATTTTGGTTTGTAATTTTGTTTCGTTCGTTTGAGCTTACTTTCTTCCCTTTTGCATTCAAAAAAGGTTTATGCGATCCAATCTTTCCGTTCGTTAAGACTATAGGGCCCGAGGTGTATAAGGGGAAATTTCGATTGTGCTGGTGAGCAAAATTACCGTAGCCGTCTGGGCGTGGGATTTTTGCAGTCTTACCAGGCGTGCTCGTTTATCAGTTCCCCCGAACCTTACCGCCAGTCTCAACACGAGGAAAAGGTCTGATGCAATGACTGTTTCGAAAAAAGAACGGAGGTATTCATTCCTTTATTAGCCCCTAAGTGAGATCCGACCCCTTGCGGTCGCTGGGGCCGGATGTTACTAGAGACTAGAGCGAGGGTAGCGAACTTACTTTTGTATTTGCATGTACCCCCTACTTAGGATTTTGGTGATCATTCCGTGACCGTGCGTTTGGTCCCATTGCTCGCCCAGCCTTCCCTGAGCCCTCGTGCGTGGCGGGGATTTGGTCAAGGGTCGGCTTGTTTTGTGACTGTCGCCTCGTCCATAGTTTTTCGCAGCTGGAAGGGTTGAGGAGGCGTCGCTTGCCTCAACGGCTTGAGTGACATGCCTGATGAGCTCGCTAATGGGGATGTTCAGACGGAATCCGATCCCGTCGCTTTGCAATAGGGTCGGCAAAGCCCTCGGGTGGCATTCCATTGCTCCTTGACCTATCTTCCAATAGATTCCCCTCAATGGGGATTATATGGGCTCGGCAAGAGGCTAGATTGAACTTAGAAGGTTGAGATGACCCTATCCGTCTCAATGCGGGTTGGGCAAAGGCCGCTGAGGCTCATCTATGTTTTCTCCCCTAGCTTTTGTTTGACATGAGGTGGCCTCGGACCCTTCATGGGCCAGCCTTTGAACCTCGGTCTCTTGATCTTAGATCGAGCGGCTTGAGCCCTGAGCCCCTCGGGGTCTGATAGGGGTTAGCCATGTTTCGCGCATCACCCCATCCTCGGTTTCTATGACCGGAGGGGTTGAGTTGACGACACTTGCCTCGACGGCTCGAGTGTCGCGCTCAATGAGCTCGCTAACGGGTATGTTTGTGTGGAATCCGGGTCCATCATTCGCTGACTGGGTCGACAGAGCCCTCATATGGCATTCCACTACTTCTTAACCCGCCTCCCGGCAGATGCCCGAGCCATTCGGTAGGCTCAGGTGGCCTGTTGGCCTCTCCTTGACGGAGATTCTATGGATTTGGCTTAGGGTTAGAATTGAACGAGAAAGGTCAAGATGTCCCTGTCAGCTTCTGAGCGGGGTCGGGCAAGGCCACTAGGGCTCATCACGATTTTTCTGCCCTGGCTCTGTTTGACATGAGGCGGCCTCGAGCCCTTTGCGCACCGGCCTTTGAACCTCAGTTAGCTACCGCTCATATCAAATGAGGCGGGCGCCACTTCGTGGCGTGACACGAAGCGTTGAGATGCGATGATCGCATATGCAACGTTTGGATGTATGGGTTTAATGTATGATTTAATTGAAACAAAATAGGGGGTCGGTAATGTTACCTTGGTGGCATGAGCGACGAGAAGCCCTTACCTGACATGCTCGTGTGGGTTCGAGTCTAACATTCGCGATGGGGTCGGCGCGACCTACACGAGCAGCGCAATTTTTGGTTTTCGTCTCTCGATGGTGATTCAAGCCATTTGATTGACTTTAAGCGACCTGACAACTTCTCCTTGAAGGAGATTCTGCAGGTGGGCCTCTCCTAACCCTTCTCGAGAAGGCGCATGCAGAAGCTTGGGGTACGAGAACTGTGAATTCGATTATGCTGGTGAACAAAAACACCGTAGCCGTCGGCACGTAGGGTCTAGCGGTTCATCTAGTTTTACTCATAGCTTTACACCCACACCCCGTGTCTCTCTAGTTTTTAAACGTAAGGAGGGGTTAGGCGATGAGGGTGTCTAAACAAGTAGACACTCTCGGCCACCCCTGAGTGATGTCCGTGCCCCTGGCGTTGCTAGGGTTGGAAGCTCGGTAATGAAATTAACACGCAAAGTAAGTAAACAGAGGTGCTTATCTTTCAATGGTCGTTCGTTCATCATTTTTCCTAGGTCATCCGATCGGGTTAGGAGGCCCGTTGGGCCCCCCTAGATGGGGGTTCCGTCGTCGGGTCATTCCATGGTCTTGCATGGGGAAGCGGGGAGTCGCATGCATCCAGGTGCGCCCTGATTCTCGCGCCCGACGCATGGTAGTGGTGGGCCACGCCCAGGCAACATCCTGTTTGACCAGGTGACATCTCATCGATTAGATCGTGTCCCGTTGGTCCAGGCGCATCCCCTCAGATTCCTGTCAGCATTGATTTCCCATCTGCATTAAATAGGGGAAGGAAGAGAGTTTTTTGTCCCAACCTTTTGTCTTTCTGTAGCAGCTGCGCTTATTCCTTAAATAGGGAGGGGGAGGGGAGTTCTCATCCTATTCCTTCGCCTACTTCTGAGCCGCTACCTCTTCTCCTTCCTTTTCACCGAATGCGTTCGAGCGTCGCAGTGGTTCCTAAGTGAGAGAGGGTAATGCTAGGGAAAGAAAAACTCATAGATCCACTTGTGAATCCAGAGCATGATGTCAAGCTAGAGGTCCTCCAACATAGATGAGATGGTGTTGGTTGCCTTCGTCGAGAAGGGACCACTTCCACGGAAGGAGGAGGTACACTGGAGGGCGCTGAGTGACATCAATTTTGCCATCGTTCGTGGCGGTGTTTCTTCAGCGAGAAACGCCCCCCGTCTAGACGCCATTGAGAGGGTGGCGGCTGATCATGATGGCGTAGTTCCTAGACGCCCCTGCTGAGGTGCCATTGTGAGGGTTGTGGCTGATCACGATGGCGTAGTCCCTGGATGCCCCGAGGAGGGTGCCATTATCAGGGTTGCAACTTATGATGATGGTGTAGTCCCTAGGCACCCCGGTGAGGGCACCATGGTCGTCGACATGGTGCTTGACGTTGCAAATGACGACGCCCTCGAGTATCCCGTGGAGCGGTAGGACGTTGCCGATGGAGAGCGTGGCGCGGCGACCGTAGTAGTGCTCATAGTAGAACTGATCAGAAACTATAATTGAATAAGTTTGTGGGGGAGCCCCTGAGTGAATAGTCTTCTATATTTATGAATACATCAGTCCTTTTCGTGATGAAATTACTTTGTAAGCGATGAATTTGTGCAAAAAATGAACAAGTTCTTAAATTTTGTTACGACAAACAGCTTTTTTGCTCTTCTCCCTCTTTTTGGCAAAGAGGTCTGGTGCCTTCCGACCCTTTCCATAGTTAAGGTCATAAAAAACTCGAAGTGCGTGTGAGCCAATCCTGATCACGCTGGTGAGCAAGGAGGCCGTAGCCATTGGGGCATAGGTTTTCCGCGGTTCTACTAGTTATACTCAGATTTTGTTCCCGAAATCCTAGTCCTTAGGACTTGTCATGAGAAAAAAGGGGGAAACTCATAGAATGTTTGCAAAGATAACACAGAGAGTGTTTGCAAGATAAATGTACTTATATCAGCCCTCGAGTGAGGTCTGACCCCTCGCACTTTGCAATGGTCGGATGTCACTAAAGATCGAGGATTTGGGATTTTTTGAAGACAAGAACTGATAAGAAAAAGTATTCATTTATTTAAAGGTAAAAACAACTTAGGCGCCTGGATGATGGATGATGTCGAGGAAGAACAGCATGGCCTGCTCGGACTTGATTACGGAGATCGATTGAGCTTCGATCCATTTTGTGAACTTGTCTATGGTGACAAGTAAGTGGGTGTAGCCCCCCGGGTGCCTTCTTGAGAGGCCCAACCAGATCGAGCCCCCAAACCGCGAAGGGCCACGTGATAGGGATCATTTGGAGTGCCTAGGTCGGGAGGTGAGTTTGGCAAGCGTAGTACTGGCACCCTTCGCAGGCGCATATGATCTGCTCAGCATTGGCTACTGCAGTGGGCCAGTAGAAGCCCTGTCGGAATGCGTTCCCAACCAAGGTTCTAGGCATGGCATGGTGACCGTAGACCCCACCGTAGATATCACTTAGCAGAAGCTTCCCTTGTTCGATGGGGATACAGAGCTGTAGGATCCCAGTGTGGCTCTATTTGTAGAGTTCACCCTCTACAAGAACAAAGGACTTGGCGCTATGTGCGAGTCGTCGAGCTTCCGTCTTGTCCGTCAGTAGCATGTCATGGAGGAGGTAGTCAAGGTAGAGTGTTCTCCTATCGTCTAGAGGGCCAGGCTCTGTTGTTGGATCCTCTTCAAGCTCCATGACCTCAGGGCTGGAGTGAGCCGTTGGTTGGCAGCCCCCGGGGCTGGATCAGACGGGCCATCGTCGGTCCATTCCAACCATTTGTAGCATACCGAGGGCTTATGTTGGTCACTGGCGAAGATGCCCGTTGGCACCAGCTCTCGACCGAATGCCACTTTTGCAAGTGCGTCGGCCACCTCGTTGAGGCGCCTTGGGATGTGATTGAGTTCGAGGCCATCAAATTTGTCCTCCAACCGTTGGACCTCTTGGCAGTACACAACCATCTTAGCATCGTGGTAGCTCGACTCCTTCATGACTTGGTTGACGACCAGCTAGGAGTTGCCCCGGATGTCGAGGCGCCGGATGCCCAACTCGATGGCGATTCGTAGGCCGTTGATGAGCGCTTCATACTCAGCCACATTATTTGATGAGGGGAAATAGAGCTGAATCATGTACCTCATGCGGACCCTGAGGGGTGATATGAAGACCAGCCCCGCATCGACGCCCTTCTTCATCAGCGATCCATCGAAGTACATCGTCTAGTACTCTTGATCAACGACCGTCGGTGCTGCCTGGACCTCGGTCCATTCCACGATGAAGTTAGCCAACACCTAGGACTTGATCGCTGTTCAGGAGGCATATGTGATGCCTTGATCCATCAACTCGAGTGCCCACTTTGCGGTTCTTCCCATGGCGGCCTAGCTCTAGATGACCTTGCCAAGGGGGAATGACGTCACAACCATCACGGTGTGTGATTTGAAGTAGTGGCGTAGCTTACTCTTGGTGATGAGGACGATGTATAGGAGCTTCTAGATTTGGGAGTAGCGGGTCTTAGAGTCAGATAGTACCTCACTGATGAAGTACACAGGGCGCTGCACCTTGAGGGCGTGCCCTTCTTTCTCTTGCTCTACTACCAGGGCGGCGCTGACCACTTGCATGGTGGCCGCTATGTATAGCAGGAGGGATTCTCTGTCGCTCGGAGGAACTAGGATGGGGTAGCCTCATCTATGGAGACGCTTTTGACGTGTCCCTCGAGGGTACCCACCATGAAATATTTCTGGGAGGGGTGATGGCTCCCCCTGCTAGAGTCAGAGCCAGAGTCTGACCCTAGCCCCTTCGCGAGAAGACCGTGGAAGGATTTCATGATACTTTTGATTATCCCTACGAACTCGTTGTTCGCGGGGGACGGGATCATGCGTTGTGCCACAAGGTGGCTAACAGTCGCCATGGTGTTACAGAGACCGAACGAAAGCGCCATCAGGGCGCTTCGTGCGAAGTGTTCCAGAGAGAGGGTGAGGCGGCGTGGGTCCTCCTTGGATGGCTGGGCTCTGAGGGAGACACCGGGCTAGCGCTCAAGCCTCCCGTAGTTGAAGCCGACGGAGGGGAGAGATTGGATGGTGATGTGGGCCAATACCAACTCTCCTCCCATCGTGACGATGAAGTCCAGGTCACCAAAACGCACGTGTGCGCCTAGGACCCAGCTAATTGTGTGGCTAGCCATCTAAGGCTTGATTTGGAACGCACAAAGGCCCCTACCTGGCGCGCTAACTGTCGGTATTTCGAACAAACACCAACTATTAAATTTATAATTGTTGCGCGTTAGAGTTGGATGGTGTACTAAAGGACATAAGGTTTATAATGGTTCGGGCAGAACATCCCTACATTTAGTCTACTGTTGCTCGTGTTATTAGTACCGAAAAAGGTTCATAGTAGGGGGTACAAACAATCAAGAGAGGGATAGGTCCCAAGTCTCTGATGGAAAGGTCAAAAGGGCGCCAAGAGCTCGGTTGTTGCTTGACTATGTCTTGTGTGTCAAAATGATCAGTCCCTTTAGTGGGGTGCCCTACCCTCCCTTTTATAGACCAAGGGGGAGCAGGGGTTACAGATGGGAGAAAGAGGAAAAAAAACAAAGGTAGAGAAAGTCCTTCGAGGGTGTTGGGTCTTTGTTTTCCCTTGAGCCTGCCCTACTGACATGGCAGACCACGCCAAGGATAGCATGTTTCACCACTCCTAATAGGGCTAGGCTCTGACTTCGTTTCAGCGGGTGGTTATGTCCCATCCTCCCCCGGTAGATGGTGCGGTGCGTCAGGGCGCCGAGCCATAACTCTATGGGGAGTAGATGGGGAAATGACTATACGCCTGCACTGTAGATGATGTGAGTTCTTCCTTGGATTGTAGCGGTTGTCGTATGCCTGTGTTAGTATCCGCACCCGAGGGCTGATGGCGGCGCCTACAACACTGTGGAACAAAAGTCGGCGCCTACAATACTATTCGAGTACTGTTAGGTCGGAAAAGGCTTAAAGCTCCCATCCCATCGTATCCTGATGGTACCTTCCTATTGGCATGCTGGGCATGGTCCTCGGTACTACGGTTTGACTCGAATGTCCCATCGTACCATGTGCTTGTCACCATGAAGGAGCAGGGTGCAATCATTGGGCGAGATGGAGAATACCCTCAGTCGTCGGGCGAGGCAGAGCCAGCCCTCAGTCATCGGGCGAGGCGGAACCAGCCCTCGGATGTTGGGCGAGGCAGAGCTAACCCTCAGTCATCGGGCGAAGCAGAGCCTGCCCTCAGCCGTCGGGCGAGGCGGAGCCCACCCTCGGACATTGGGTGGGGCGGAACCAGCCCTCAGATGTTGGGCGAGGCGGAGCCAGCCCTCAGCCATCGAGCGGGGCGGAGCCTGTCCTCATATGTCGAGCGAGGCGGAGCTGCCCTCGGACATCGGGCGAGGCGGAGCCAGCCCTTAGCCATCGGGTGAGGCGAAGTCTAGCCCTCGGGGGTCGGGCGAGGCGGAACCAATCTTCCGTCATTCGGACAAGAAGTGTAGTAGCATTCTTGTCTGACCGGAAGCGTCAACGTTCGATGGTATTTAGTTCCACCTCATTGGGTACCCCGGTATTAGGTCCCCGACAACATGTGGATTAGGATGGATACATACGCATCCAAACAAGGCCTAATTGTGTCAACCTCAATATGTACCAATCCAGTCGCCCTTGGCAATCAGTCAAACATGTGGGGTGTGGCTATGGGTCATGTCTGGTGTGGAACATCCGGCTAGACGATGTTGAAGCAGGAGCATCTCTTCAATGGTACGTCAAAGTCAGATTTGCATGGTTTTAGGGAGGTTGGAGGTACCAAAGACAATGAACAAGGGTAGGCAGGGGACAAGGTGATGATGATATTATATCATGAAAAAACTAGCATTGGAGGCGACATTGGTAGAAGCCCAACATAATTGGATGGATTTGAAAGAAAGAAAGGTCAGTTATAAGGAGCCATTTCTAGATCAACGGCCCACAAAGTCTTGGGCCTCCAAAACATTTGAGCCTAAGCTAGACGTATAAAAACACAAATCTCTATATAGGAATCCTACCTCCAAAAGCGGGCCTGTGGATCGGGCCACGTCGCCCGCAAACCCTCTAGCCGTCAGATCCAGCCAAGACGCTATATGGACCGTCCGATCTGGGTTGCAGCGGATCTCACACCCATTAAGCCGTCAACCCAGGCGGTCACGAATCCTCGCGAACCTACTCCCGGGCGCCTTCGGCTCCTGCTGCCCTCCACCGCCCCCGCACCTCCCTCCTCCTTCCGGAGCGGGCGCCGCGTTCCCGACCATCCCGGCGTGGGTGGGGGCCCCATTGGCCCTGACCATCCCAGCGCGGGCGGGGCCCTAGCTGCCCCTGCGACCCTGGCGCGGCCGACTGTGCGAGCGTGGCAGCTCCGGCCACCCCGTAGCGGGCGACGGGCGCGGACACGACGGCTGCGGCCACCCCGGCGTGGGCGGGGGGCTCCATCCACCTTCCAGGCTATAGCGAACGCGGCATTGGCGGCTTGTCCCTTGGTCAGCTACACCCACACTCGGGTGTCCCTCGGTGGACTGGTTCTCAGATCGAAGGGGTCTGAGGCGACGTCAATTTACAGTCGACGGGAGGCCTTCCTCGTCCTCTGACCTCACCCCTTCGCCCGCTCCTAGATGAGGTGAGCTCTCCCTTCTTCTCTAGGCATTAATTTTTGTGTTAGATTTGAGCCATCGTGAGATGCTTCTGTGTGCATGGAGATGATCTATCGATTGGCATCTAAGGGCAAGAGATGAACTGTTATTCCTGAGTTAGACGTGTATGTGTGCCTGGATACAATAGTGATGTTTGCCTAGATACTATAGTTTAGTGAATGAGGATGACCTAGCTTGCTGCATATGCACATTCTGATGTTTGTTTCGTGGACTGTTTTAGTTAGAATCTAGAAAGCTCAAATTCAGAAGTGATCTTTTTAATACCGTTGCACGTCTGTAATTTTCATGCCAGTAACCATGTCCCAATTGATTCTGAACCTCAAATTTGTCCAGCCATTACATATGCTTGAACTGAGCTAAACAAGAATTATCCTTGCCTCTGAACTGCATTAGAAGTAGGCATTAAGGTTTAATAAATGCTATCCCAACTCATGGTTGAATAAATCTAGTATGTTAATTGGTTGAATTAGTTGTGGAAAAAATATATGTCTAATAGTATATAGAGTATCAGTGATCTGTGTGTTCCTATCCCAACTCATATGTTTCTCTACTATTTATTTTTTCCTAAAGTTTTAAGGTGGTCTGTATTGATTCGGATAAATACTTAGTTAAATAGGTGCAATTTTGGTATATTGTGGTTTCAGGATTACGCCTGCTACTCCTTTCTACAATTTGATCTACACCTAACTTGAATATACAATAGGATGCAATGATAAAGTGCCCACTGCAGTACTGCTTGATGGCTGCTTCCTGCAATTTGGTTTGCTGCTGCTGTATGTCAGATCTCTGACTCTGTCAAGCATGATTCTGTATTGTATATTGCTGAGAACTTAATGTTTAATTTTTTTATTGTACAAGTTAGATATTACATACCTTGCAGTGCTACATTGCGAGATAGGTGTACGGGCATGATAAATTCTTGCCTTATAGCTTACCCTAGTACCCCATTCTAAGTTCTAACTGTGAGTTTCTTGCATGCTATGCTTCTACTGTCTAATGAGAAATATTCTGATTTGTAATCTATTGCTTGTGACTTGTGATTTAAATTAACTAAGTTCTTGCTGTGATGACTTAATGTGAGTGTGATGATCAATGATTTAAATTTACTAAGTTAATTTTGGTGTTTTAAATGTCAGTCAAGTCATATACATTGTATTAGGACAGATAAGCAGGTAAGGTAGACACTATCTATCTCTACTTTCTGGACTGTCTACTTTCTGGACTACAACATTCCGAACTTAGAATTCTTGAACTTAGAATCATTTACTATCCTATATTCGAGTGCAGATTGAGTTTTATAATCCAGGCCTAACAGTTGTAGGAAGCTCCTCATCCAGATAATCATATACATACTTGATACCATATCTGTGTTTCTCACGCTTTCTTTGTGTGAAGTTTTTTCATGTCACTAAATACTTTCTTGATAGCATATCAGTGATTTTTAATCAGACCACATGCTTCCGTGAACAGAACACAACTATTTTTTTGTTCGTTTGTTACAAGCTGCCATGGATCAAGGTTGCCGTCGGCTGCCTGGCCGAGCTGTCTCGGGCAGTGCTGAGACGGACGCTGGCACTCCTGCACCACAACCGCACACGCGCACACACCATGCCGCACAGGCAGACTGCCGACCTGAGCCACGGTGCCCATAACCATGAACCACACGCCCTAGAGCAGCACCGACGATGACTGCACCACCGCCATGGCGAAGCTCCTTAGCAGGACGGCGCTGGCAGCGATCGTGACGAGGGATGCCGCCACCACCAGCTGCAGCAGCCATTGGCAGTGACCCTCAAGGCCAGCATGGTCCACGGAGTGCAACTGAAGCAGGAACAAGCTCCTGCCCAAACACCAACACGGCAAGCGCGACCACCACGTCGCCGACCCCACCGGCCATGGCGGCATCAAGGTGCCAGGAGCCGTTGCTATGGAAGGGTTCCTCTAACACCATCTTCAATGGCAAGCGTGCCCTAGTTCATGTTGCAGTCGGTGTCACAAGGTGCACCAGAGTCTGTGCTCGACTGCGTAAGCAGTGAAGGCTGGCGTTGTTAGACAGCAAGAACGGTGATCCGGCCACGGTGCCCACGACAGCCATAGAGTGCTGGGATGGTGCTGGAGATAGAACAGAATACGTTCCACTGGATGTAGATGCACAATTTTAGAAAGAAACCGATCCACCTCATGCTTGATTAGGTTGCTCAGCTCTTTTCGTGTTTAGAATCAAAAGTTTATGCACACCAAGTATTTGATATAATGTGTGTCCAATATATTATGTATTCTGTTGTGATAATACTCAATTCTCCAAAATGTGTCCTTAGTACCTTGAACTTTTCAGTAGTAATTATACATCTTAATGGCATAAGCAGGATTCCTATTAAGAGATTTGAAATTGATTAGTCGCCAGGTATCCTAACCTTCTAATGATGTTAATTGCACTGAAACGTCTCATGTTCCAGTATCAGGAACCTCATATTCTCTATGTTATATGCCCCAGACTGAAAAATGTTGAACCAAATAATCATGATTTACTCATAAGTTCCATTTAAACTGGCATATATTCTCCCCAATATCCTAAAAACACCCTATTCCACCTTCCTTTACTGAAGTTATTAATATGGATAGTTTTATCAGGCCCCTGCATTCAGTAAGCCCAGAGTATATGATAGTCCCATATTTATATTAGATCATTGATCAAGTAAGAAAATTGTTGTTTTCACATGATTTTATTTGTACACAAAACAAGGACCATCTATAATACAATGGGCACGTCCACTGGCCATACGCGGCAACGCCGTGATCTTTTCTAGTTACTTTGAAAGTACTCCTACCATCTAAAAATAATGTAATTCTAGATTTAGAGCAAGTTACAACTTTTTCGAATTTGATCACTTCTATAGAAAATAACATCAATATTTATATCGCCAAATAATATAAAATATATTCTACCATGGACCTAATGGTATTCATTTCATATCATAAATGTTTAATGTTATTTATAAATATTTGGTTGAATTTAAAATTGGTTAACTTATTAAGAAGTGAGAATTATATTTTTTTAACGGAGGGAGTAATTATAAGTCGTTTTTTTGGTATATTAACTTTGCTATGTATCTAGATGCATAACAAAATCTGGTACCATAAAAGTCAAAGCGAACGGAGGGAGTATCATTTTACTTATTTATGATTTATGTACTTGAATTACATTTAAGATTCCTGTTACAGCTTTGTTATGCAGGCAGGTTCGAATCCTATTTACTTTTCTTCGTAAAAAATCAGCTAGTTCTTCCTATGTTTTGAACGAATCAATTCACTGGAACAAGCAATTTGGGACTGGTTTCTTCCCCGAACAGATGGACAGTGTCCAGACAACACCGACCAGCAACGTGAGGCCAAAGAGCAACAATTTGACACAAAATCTCAGCATGAAGTATTTGTTCCAGTGAAGTGATTCTTTTTTGCATGGACCATGCTCACAATGTTTGGACATAGGAGCTCATCTGTCTTGTTCCTAAACTGAAAGGCAATCCTCCTAGCACAATAATTTACTAAAAAAATGTTGAACAGAATAAAACAGATAGAATGATTTTTTTATGGGAAAAATTCCAATTAACCGGTTTTAGACTTTTGCAGTCTCCATAGACAACCTCGCTCCATGCACGGAGAGAAGAAAGAAAACATACCAGAGGTAGACAGGTACAGACGACACATTACAAGTACAAGCTATATATGCATATATATGCATGGTCTAGCTTCTAGCTGATGGATGAGCTAGCTTCTACTACAATGCAAACCCTGGACTGAAGAGAGAGTGGCAGGTCGACGGGAGGACAGAGGAAGAGAGTCAATGCCCGAACCAACCCCCTTGCAAGGTGTTGCTCCCCCTCGCTACTACTTGTGAATCAGAGGGCAACACTTTGCAAGGAGAGTACGCGGTGCGTTCTTGACTCTCCGCGTTGCCAAATCCTCCCGAATTTCAATTCGATTTGATGCGACCTGCTCTTCATCCCTCCACAGATTCAGTCTCCTGCACGCATGCACAGCCAAAAAGAAAAGATGAAATGTTTTGAATTGATGTATGTTCAATCATTCATGCGAGCAACAAGAATCAAGAATCGGTGCTAACCACTGGGGATGCTCACTGGGGGACGGCGGCGTTGTGGGCTGCCACAGCAGCCTTGATGCGCTCGACGGTGCAGGCGATGAGGCTGTTGACAGTGGCGACGGAGCCCAAGGACAGCTTGGCGGTGGGCACTGAGTCGACCAGGATCTGGAATGCCACGGTGAGGAGCGATCCGCCACCGCCACCACCTGCACTACCAGGCCCGTCGGGGAGGACAGAAAACCCTGGTGGCGCACCACATGCACCAGGCCCGTCAGGGAGGATGGCGAACCCTGATGGCAGAAGCGCCACGTAGTCTGGGTCACCGCCGTTGAGCACCACGTTCATGGCCACCACGTCCACCGGCGCGTAGATCACGTACGACCCCGTTGCATCTGTGCAGCACTCCTGCAGGATTAGCATGTTGCTCTGGTTCGAGTTGGCGTTCTGCACCAAGATTGACATGGCCATGGCATCAATGCATCATCAGTTCAAATGAATCAGGCAAAAGAAGAAACAAGCGCTGTAGGTGAGATCGACTTACGTTGACACGGAGGAGCGAGACCGCATTGCCGTGGTCACGGCCGTTGGCAATATGAGCCATCTCCTGCACATCTCCGCCGTTGGAGAGAATGTCCCACTCGCTGCGGGTGGCATCGTCCCGGAGGAAGCCAAAGACACGCGCCGGGGGCACAGGAAGCCAGAAGGAGGTGGCAGCATTCAGGATGATGCCGGGCGGGCGGCCGGGGTCGTCCACGCTCTTGCGCGTCATCACGCGCACATCCTCTGCGCCGCTGCCTGACAGCTTAGTCCACTGGTGCGTCGTCGATGCAGTCACACCACCGCAGAAGCTTGCGACCATCCGCTCTGCCAGCCGGAGCATGCTCCGGCGTCCCTCCGCTGATGTCACCACACCTACAGCATCTCCACCACTGGAAGGCCCTGCCGGGACGCCACTGGCCATGGCACTGGCAAGGCGCTCACATTGCCGCTCCAGGGCCGCTGCCCACCGCCGTGCACCGAACGCCAGCCCAGAGCATACCAGGGGACGGTACAGGTCGTGCACCATCATGTCGTCCGCCTCCACGTGCTCCACCCACGTCACCCTGGAGTAGCCGTTTGGCATCTCCTGGATCAGGCAGCCTGAGGGGCGGCGTCGACCACGCACACCCGCCTGTCCGCTGGCACGCAGGCCCTCAATGGACACATCCACCACCGCCCAGCTGCCATCTGTGTGCTGCTTGCAGTAGCGCAAGAACTGGCTCTCACGTGTCGGCACCAGCGGCGACGGCATCTGGAACTCAGCCGTCATCTGCATCCAATAGTCACAGCGCATGCATTAGTAACAACAAATTAATATTTGACCAAATCAAAAGATGAAACGAACAGAACTTCAATGAGATCAGACCAGCTGCAGCGCGCCATTGTAGTTACCGGCAACACCGGTGGAGAGCACCCCGAGGGTCGCAGCCCGTGACACAATGCTTGAGAACAGCGTCGACCACTGGTTCTGCACCAAGATGGAAATGGGTCATACATAGGTGGATGGATATAGCAGTCTCAGATAATGTGCAGTGAAGTATCAGAGCGTGTGGATTAACATAATAGTTACTGAATTAGTTGGTTACCACATCCATGAGTATCTCGATGAGGTTGACGTGGTTCATGATGACCACGGCGGTCTCCCGCGATGCTTCTGATCGGAGCCCCGGCAACTTGGGACCAACACCCCTGGGGAACCCGCGGGCATACTCTTCCTCATTGAGAGTCTCAATGGTAGCACTGTCTACGACAAGGGCAGGGGTCCAGAGTGGCTCACCGAGCTGGGCCATCTGCACCAGCTCCTCCATTGCTGCCACGGCGAGCTCAACCACCAATCCTTTGTCTAACCCAGCAGCGGCACCATGAAGGTGAAGGTCACCAAACATGTCTGTTCCACCGGGCAGGAGGTGGTGGGAGGAAAGTGGTGGCGGTGGTGGGTATGGCGCCATTGAGGCCGAGGAGATATTTGACAAGTTGGGCAGCAGGCTACCTGCAGGCTTGCCAACGTACTTGGCAGCGATGGTGGAGATGCGGTCGACCTCGTCGCGGAGGCATGCGTTCTCAATGCGAAGATGGTGCTCATCGAAGGACATCTCACCAATGAAGGCTGTGGCTGGGCCACCGCAGTTTGGGCACGAGGCATTGGCGAGCGCGTCTTTGTATCTCGCGTTCTCAGCACGCAGCTTCTCGTTCTCTGCACGCAGCTGCATGTTCTCATGCCGCTCCTGCTGCGTCTGCATCCATCCATGATACTCCATTAGCACATAGCAACACAACATACCGTGAATGCAAGCAGGTGGTGATATTTGGTGACGATGTCAGTACCTTCATCTGGGTACGCTTGTTCTGGAACCAAAATTTGACCTGGAGAGGCTCCAGTCCCAGCTCCCGGCTCAACTCCTTTCTCTGCTTGTCGTCAGGGTGCGGGTACTCCTTGAAGAACCTGCATATCATCCATTCATTTGCCACAACCATGTCAAATAATATACTAAAGAGAAAACCACACCGATCACTAGATACTGGATTGGACTTACGCTTCGAGCTCCTGGATCTGGTGCTGGGTGTGGCGGTGGTAGCGCTTCTTGCGGGCTGGCTGCAGGCTGAGATCCTCCTGCAGCTCCTCACCACCGGAGCCTGACCCGGCACCTCCCTCCATGTTGTCGCTGCCGGACTTGCTCTCCATAAGCAGCTCGTCGTGGCGTGGGCCTCGTGCATCGCTCTCACTCGTGGTTGCTTGAGGCAGGTGCTGCTGCTGCTGCTGGCCGTGGTTCTGATGCTGCTGCTGCTGCATCATAGCGAGCTGATGGTGCCCATCCATCATGTTCTGCATGACAGATTGAAATGTCAGTTGTAGTTGTAGAGTATCATCTCAAACATATATGATTGATCTGAGATTACTGAGAACCAATAAGAAAAATAAAGAATTAACATTTTTGTGCATGGTTCTATTGGTTTCCTCTTACATCGACGATCTTCTTCAACTGTGAGCAATTTATTTTACATAAACAGATCAAAATTCATGAACTTATATTGTTCTCAGGCAAAGTAAACAAGTACCTCAGTCATGTGCAATATTAAGGACTCTTGTACTGTTACCTTAGGTAGAAATAAAAACCGAGTGCATTTACTTGTTGCTGTAAACCAACCATGTAAAAGGTCGTCTAAGGTTTTAAGACGCCAGCATCTAGATCTGTACTGACTTGTAAGACTGTACGAAGTTTCGGTACACTTTGGTGGAGCAATAAAGTCGAGCAAGTACCGATTAAGTTCGTTGGCGAAAAGGATTGGAGAGCTTAAACCAAATCAGGAGAAGAACACAGTACACTTGCTTTCTTGAGAAATAAAGGATATATGACCGGGTTTCTTGAGAACTCTACACATATACAACTAGTGCAGTGCAGCAGCAGATAATATTTATGTAGAGATATATAGATGCAACAGAAAGTGCTTCACGCCTTCATTCACCACATCAACTCTCGGTCTCAGGTGTGAGTGATGACTGTAGGTCTGTTGTGACTAGTAGTGAGAGCATGCAATGCAGCAGATTTTAATCCTGAAGATACGAGCCTCCTTTTGGCATTTATTTATCTCCTACTTAAATGCCATCTTTTCCAGGAAATAAATTGATGGTGGTATCGTCATATCGTGTAATGGAATTTATTTTCTTTGAAGGATGACAATATATATATATGACACCTAACCACTACTATTAGCATTTACAACTCATCAGTTTAGTCGTACTAGTAGAAGAAATGAAATGGTAGGTTTTAAGAGATTTGTAACATTGAAAAGCACAGATTCATGGAAAAGAAAACCCGGCCACGACTCATTAACAATGCACAGACAAGACGAAGCATGAAAAAAACAGTCCTGGCGAAATCAAGCAGACAAGAACAAATACAGGCAGGTAGCTAATCACTGAATATGTTCGTAATTCGTATATGCACGGCGCCGAATTGAAGATGAAGTAAAGACAAGCAAGAAGTGCAGAGAGAAAGGGAGGTTGGGACGACGGTGAGAAGAAGTGATGAGCGAGGGATGTTACGGTACCTGGCCGAGGGAGGCGGCGTAGCTGGCGAGGCCGCCGATCATGGCCGCCGCCGTCGGCATGTTCCGGCCAGGGATCATCAGGCCCCCGGGCATAGCTGGGGGGAGGAGCTAATCTCCACCCTGGCCTTCCACAAAACCCTAGAGCCTCACCATGCACGCTCCTTCCTCCCCGAGCATAGATCTACGCCTCTGCAAAATCAAGTAAGGGACCGGCCGGACGGACGGCCAGGAGCTACGAGCTACCTCCGATCCGATATCGATCTTCGTATACACGCGTGAGCGGAACGATAAAAACAGCTCTGTGGGGTTGGGATGGAGTCCAGTGATCATGAGACGATCGAGGACGACGTCGGAGGAGCTAGTAAATGTGGAGGAGAAGGGAAGGAGGGAGAAAGGGACGGCGGCGGCGATGGAGACGGAGGATTGGAGGAGGAAGACGAGTGGGCAGGGGAGGGGATGGGGAAGGGTGGAGGGTGCGCGTATTGAATGCCGGAGTTATTGTGGAGAGTAGCGAGAGGGTGCAATGGCATTCAATGTCGCCGTGGAGTTATTGCATGACACACAGCACACAGCGGCACACCCTTGAGAGAAAATGTGGACATGGAGAGTGGTGTGGATGGGTACACATTGGTACACGCATGGATACATACATATATACATCCATGCGTCTGTGTCTCAGAGTCATATAGCCTGTTCGGGAGGCCGTATCGTATCGTGGATTATTTACTGCTGGCTGGTTTGGTGTGAGAGAAAAACATGGTTTCCGGCTGAAAATTTACGATCGTTTACGAGCAAGCGAACATGCTGATAGTTGACGGCTGTATAAATGTGTAGATAGATATAGTGTATCTAGATTTATTTTTCAAATCTTAGCAAGAGTTTTCCTGAGTTAATTTATTAGAAGAAAAATAGAGAAATATGAAACAAGAACACCCCACGTACCCTAAGACTGAGGAAAGAAAACAAGAAAAAAAAGAGAGGAAAACTGCTACCGGTAACATAGGGGCTGCGTCAAGCAGTCACCAACACTTGAAAACTGCTACCACCTGAAACCCAAAGCCCCAAGATTTTGCACAGTTAAGAGCACCTCCAACAGTCTCCAATACAACTCCTGTATTAACAGTATCAGACCACGGAACTAAGATGATGTTTGGTTACTCCTCCTAAATTTTAGTCGTTGTCCCATCGAATATTTGAACACATGCATGAAGTATTAAATATAGACTAATTACAAAACTAATTGCATAGTTTGCAACTAATTTACGAGACGAATCTTTTAAGCCTAATTAGTCATTGATTTGACAATGTGGTGCTACAGTAAACATATGCTAATGACAGATTGATTAGGCTTAAAAAATCGTCTCGTAGAGTACTAACGGATTATGTAATTTGTTTTTTCATTAGTATCCGAACACCCCATGCAACATCCTCCTGACACACCTCCTAAATTTTAGTCGCTGGATCCAAACACCCACTAACTTCACCGAGAAGTTCCTGTACTTCTGTGATGGATACGACATCAGGATCAACTGGGCCTCGGTCGAACATCCGCGTACTAACGGTCAGGTCGAGCGAAGCCAATGGCATGGTCCTCCAAGGACTCAAGCCACGCATCTTCGACCGACTCAACAAGTACGTCGGCCGATGGGTTGCAGAGGTCTCAGCGATCCTCTGGAGCCTAAGAATGACCCCGAACCGATCCAAAGGGTTCACACTCTTCTTCCTGGCCTACGGAGCTGAAACAGTGCTGTCCCTCCGACCTCGACCACGGCGCCCCAAGAGTAAAGGCCTTCGACCGCGACCGAGCCGTGGAGGCTCAGCAAGACGCGGTCGGCCTGCTTGAGGAGGCTCGCGAAACGGCCATCATCTGCTCCGCTCGCTACCAGCAAACTCTCCACAGGTACCATGAAAGAAAAATCAGAGGGAGAATCCTCGAGGTCAGAGACCTCGTACTTCGAAGAACTCAATCAACGAAGGAAAAAACACAAACTCTCTCCGCCATGGGAAGGACCCTATACGATGACCGAAGTAATCCTGACCGGACATGATTTTTTTTAATTTTAACACTTTTTCGAACTTAATTTTAAATCTAACACTCTCGGTTTTTTTAAACTAACACTTTTGGCCGCGCCTATTGTCCTGGTGTGGCCAAATGCCTGTGCCGCGCCATGCATGGTGGCGCGGCAGAGGGCTGACGTGGCAGCGACCAGAAGCGTTGGTCGCTGACGTGGCAGGGCTCTGTCCGCGCCACCGATCTTAGCGCGGCAGTGCCAGCGCCCTGATCCATGGCGCGGCAGAGCCGGGTATAACCTTCGCCGCGGCCAGTCCCGCTACCCGAGCAGCAAAGCGGCCTAGGCGTCGCTCCCACTCTGGCCCGTCGCCAAGCACGCTGGCCGCCGCACCATGAACGGCGGCAGCCTGGTCCTTCATTGCCGCCTCCCTCCCTTCCATTCCATTCCCCGCCCGCCTCCCTCCCTCCTCATCCTAGTTTAAGGTAATGACGCACATTTTATTTTCGTTTTGAATGGTGGATAGAATATTATGAATGTGAGTTAAGGTTAGTAGGGAAATTATGTTTGGGAACTATGGTGAAGATATTTGTATGATTTTGTCAATGTTAATGTTAATTATTTAGTTAGAAGTATGTTTGCCATGTATATTTTTATTGCTATAATTGTTGTTTATAATATTTTAGTTGCATTGCAAATGATTACATTTTACATTAATTTGCGTTGTTTTGATTGGTGTTTAATTTGAACCATTTTATTAGATGGAAGACATGTTTCGGGAGCAGTTATGGCAAAAACAGGGGTCGTCCTAGAGAAATATACCCCAATGAGTCTAGCAAAGATGCCCCCGTCCCTCCTGAACTCCCTGTCCCTAATTGTGACTGTGGTCGTCTGGCCGACGTATTTCAAGTCGAGACATCCGGACACAGCGGCTCATTACTTCTACATGTGCAGTCGTTTTAATAGAAGTAATTATTTCCGTATATTTTTCTTCATTTATATTACTAGGTTACTAATATTTTGTTGAGTTTTTGTTGTGTAGGCCCATGAGAGGTGCTTTTTCTTTCAGTGGATCGACAGTGTAGACAAGTTTGATCCCTAGGTACCTCCTTTTCGATGATTGGTGGAGAGGGCGACATCCACAAGAGCACTTCAAGCAGGTGGGTTCCACCTCCCCCTAACCCCCCTCTAATGACGGCTAAGGAGAAGCACTTAGCCGTAGTTAGATGACTCGAGGAACCTCCTCTAGTGCCATTGCGGAGACCGAGCCGTGATAAACCTTGACAATACGTTGGAGTTTGTGTGTCCAAACAAGCATGAAGTAAGTGCAAAGTGTATGTGTTGAAATGTTGAGCTATATGTGTCATGTACTAATGTCACATTATTTAGGTGTATTCAATGGCGAAGTGTCGTTTCAAGGAGTGGTTGTATGGTCCTAAGAACAAATGGCCCGAAGAACCTCCAAAAGCAAAACAAAAGAAGAAAGAAATGTTAATTTACAAAGCACCACCAGTCAAGTGCGAATGTAGGTGTTAATTCTAACTATTGCCAAGTCCCTTCGGAGCTTGGAATAGGCCATTGTTGTGGCCATATGGTTGAGTACGAAGAGGTTCATTATTTTTGTGGTAAACATAAAATCGTATTTTGTTTCTTTTGCTAAGACATATATGATATAATATTTCTTTTGAACAGAGCACTAGGAAATGCAGGTGGGAACGCTACGATGATCAAGCTAAGTTCTTGGATGAACTGAAGAAGAGGCAACTAATTGCAAGGAAGAGGGGATATGGACCTGACTACGTCAACCTATTCGTTAAACATCATAAAGAAAAGATGCGTGAGTTTACTAGACAGCGCGGTATTTGTAACCCGATCGATGTTGGGCTTAACAAATAGGGATTGGAGAGACGGATAACGTTAAAGGAGGAGAGGGCAAGGAAGGAGGCTAGGGAGGAGACAAGAGTATAGATGTAGGTCTTGAACGAGCATGTTGATGCTATTATGTGCCAGTGAGTGCTTGAACTGCCTATTTTCTTTGCCTAATTGTAAATGTAATATAATCACAGTTGCTAACTGATTGCATTTTATACATGAAGAGGATTGGATACAACGAGGAACATACTGCAGAGGTGGCTCAGTGCAATGTACAAGGAAAAGAAGTTAGATGAGCATAGAAAGTGAGCTGGTCGCACCTGTTGAATCACCAATTGTGTTGTCTGATGAGGGGGACGAGGATGAGGACGACATTGCCAGACTTAGTGAGCTAATTGCTGTAGCAGAGGTGGGCTTGTAGGTGAAGGAGGATGAGGACTGACACTGGCATACTGAGTGAGCTCATCGCTCTAGCAGAGGCAGGGCTTGCAGGCGAAGGAGGATGAGGACGACACTGGTAGACTGAGCGAGCTCATCGTTCTAGCAGAGGTGGGCTTACAGGCGGAGGAGGATGACTGACACGTTCTTCACTTAGGCCGTAGCTGCCGCAGATGAAGTAGAGGTCGCTTACTATAGGCGACTAGGCAGGTCAGAGCAACGCAGGTGAGCCTAGCCACAATAATAGGGTTGTGGTTGAGGATTGGTACTCGGACGACGAGTTGCTTACTCAGTATGTTTCTGACTAAGGATTTTTGATTGCTGCCGTCTATTAGTTCCATGCTTTATTAATGATCAATGTAGCCATGTAGTAGAAATTCTATTGTGTTGTCTTATATTCTATTTGAACTACTGATGTATTGTACCCATGTATCATGTACTCAGGATTACCCATGATCGATCTTAAGTGATCACATCTGTTTGTATTATGCGTTCAAAATTTCTAAAACGAACATAATCATTTGTTGCGCCATAGCCCACGGCGCGTCTGTGCTGTACAAAACTACAGAACTACAAGCGGAGGTGGGCTTATAGGCGGAGGTGCTGTACAAAACAAACATGAAGCAAATAAATGGACGATAAGTTGCCATACAACATTTTCATTGGTTTATGAGTCTACAAGTTTTCGACGACAATATTCATTCGACATAAGTTCGACGTAATGAACTAAGTCCCACGATGTAATGAACCTCGTCGTCCGGTACAAGAAGGGGGTCGTCGTACTCCACATCAAGAAGGGGGATCAGCTGGTGCGGCGTGGAAGGGGCCATCCTGTTACAAAATGATAAACAAAGGGTTGGAGTATTCAAATTAATAATTTTCAAATTAACATTATGTAGTATTGCAAAATTTGAACTACTTGTTATGTAATACGAACACAATATGAAATCACCTGCTGTCTTCTATGCTGGCTAGCCTTGTGGCCAGATTGTTTGCAAACAGAGCAAAGATTTCTGCCACGGGTCTCGTTGAAGTCTCCTCCACCGTACATGTCTTCATCGTACCCTCTCATAGCGTCCATGTCCCCCTTCAGTCGCTTCTTCTTCCTCCTACCCTTCTCTACCTTCATTAGATCCAGATGCGGCACGTAGTCATAACCATTATAAGGTGGCCACTTGTGTTGGGTCAAGGTATGGCTTGAAGCTCATCTCCCAAATACTAACGGTGTTCGAACGGAGATACAAGGGTGACATATATGGCAGATCCTCATAGTTGTACCCGCGAACCCTGCAGGCCGTGATCATATAAGAGCAAGGGGCATGCATGATCTGAGGGATGTTGCAACTACACTCTACCTTTTCAAGATCAACTCAGTAGTTTCGTCCACCATAACGTTCGCTGCCCAGGCTTGTGCCACCCTTGCCCCCACACACTAAAGATATGGCGGCAGGGTTCATACGGCTCGGCGGTGTGCTGCTTGGCCAATTCCTCGTCCTCCTTCAAATGTTCAGCTCTGACCTTTCTAAAACACCCCTGCTCAGTTATATTCCTCTACGCAAGCTCCCACCTCTTCACAAAATATTCATTGCACTTATGAAAGGAGAACTCAACAATTCTAGACACAGGCAACGATCGAACTCCGGTGAATACACGATTGAAGGACTCTGAGGAGTTAGTGGTCATGATGCCATACCTAAAACCCCCCTCATCATATGCTAACACCCACTGAGCCTTCTATTCCATTTACGCCTCTAACCAGGCCTTTCCCGCTGCATTTACCATCTTGTCTAGTTCTCTCTTTGTCTCCTTAAACTGGTGCTCTGTACGTACACAACATAGAGCCTTTACCTTATCCATACCTCTTGCTTCCGCTGACGCCGCCAGAAATTAGCGACAGAGTGTCTCATGCACCATCTATGTACTAGAGGCAGGAACCCATCTATATGCTCAGCTGCAGCATTAAGAAGCCCTGTATGACGGTCAGAGATCAAACATATAGTGCGAGTTGGGCCAAGCACTTGCACACGTAGAAGCCGCATGAACCATGACCATGATTCATTGTTCTCTCCCTCTGCCAAAGCAAATGCCACGGGTACTATCTAGTCCTTAGGATCAATAGCAGCAGCCATCATCAAGGTGCCCCTGTACTTTCCTATCAGGAAAGTGCCATCAAAAAGTACGACTAGCCGATAAAACTGGAATGCATGTTCCGTTTGCGCAAACGACCAGAACACACGATAGAGGACATGCCTCAATGGGTCCCGAAAAAACATCCCTTCGATGTCCACAAACCATTTCAAGCCAGGGTTGTAATAATGCATTGCACATAAGATGCGGGGCATCCTATTGTACGCTTCCTCCCAAGTACCCTATCGAATCGCCAGAGCAATTTGCTTAGCACGACAAGCCTTTCTGTACATCACATCGTACCTAACGAATCTAGATATAGACTGTTGTAAAGAAGACACTGAGATGTCATTATTGTCATCAACGAGCCCCAATATACGACGGGTAAGGTAACGTGCAGTGAGCTGCTGATAATTTTCCTTCCCCCTATTGTCTAGGCAAGTGTGGGGTTCAACAATTTTAGTTATCCTCCACTTGCCATCACTCTGTCTCCTTCGTGCATTTAACCTCTACAGACAACCATTTTTGCATATCAAGTGGTATCTCAACTCCTGGTCCGAATGAGTGATGGTGTACGGTCTATGGTGGTACACAGCATAGTCCTGAAGGAAGAGTTTCATCTCTGACATTGTGTTGAATATCATTCCCTTCCTAAGGGTTTCTGTCTCATGGTTATACAATGAATTCCTACACATCTGGAGACTGGTATCAGAAATTACCATATCCGTCATACAGACATCCCTATAGTTCGGAACGCCCCTGAAAGGTACGTTCTTGGACCTTAGTTGCTCAAGCTCAGTCGCTGTGTAAGGTGGTGGTAGAACATACTGCTGCGCTTCGCTAATTCGGGCCCATGAATCATAGAGGATATCATCTGTAGCAAAATCTGTGACTAGTCTACCCTGAGCATGGACACCTTGCAAAACCTCAGTTGGTACTGGTAATGACATAGTATGTACTGGTACTAGCATGGCATCGGCCGTTGTTGTCATAGCATCTGTACCTCCTTGGTCATCATCAGAATTGCCTGAATCACTGCTAACTACATCACCGATCCTGTCCTCCTCCTCCTGCTCCTCCTCTTCCCGTTCGAACTCATTCACATCGAAGTCATTGCTTATATAGCCTACTGTAATTGAATAAACTGCTCCTGTGTCAACTGACCGTCCAAATCCATGTTATCCTGAGTTGCTTCCCCTTTGACCCCTAATTTTTTTCATTGCCTCCAAAACCATCAATGGACGGGCCGTCCTGAACACCATGCATCCTGTACCCATTCTCCACCACCACCTCAGCCATGAGCACATTAGAACCTTGGAAAACCCTAGTGTAGCGGGACCAGTGAGCAGGGTCGCGCAAGGGCATGAGAATATAGTGTGCCCTAGTCTTCCAAGTATCAAACCTCACCTTTAGTGTGAAATCATCGTCAAACTTTATATTTAAACGGACACAAAGGTCAGTTGAAGCTAGGAGGTTTATCAAACCATTCCAATTCTTCTTCCATATCCTCAAACATACCATCCTCTCTTCCTAACACTTTCTCCGTACAAAACTCTAACACAACAATCCATCTGTAGAAGCATTTCAAGAAACTTCATTAAGTCGTCGAAATCATCGTACGTAATGTCCATACTAACATTAATATATTTTCTAACTATAACTATACTAACTAATCAAATATTAACATCTATACAAGGCATACTACAACTATACTAACTAAACTATCTAACTTTACTACCTATACTAACTTATTATATTACGTATACTAACTAAACTAACTAACTTACTAACTATACTAACTATACTTTAATAATTTTACTAACTTTATTAATTGTGCTAACTATATTAGTGGAGTACCTCATTGTAGCGCGTAAGATCGGGCCGGGAGGCGCGGGCGCAGGGCAGCCGCCGTGCGTGATCCGGAGGTTCTAGCCAGAGGGGGAGGCGCGCCGGCGTGCGGGCTCGGCGGACCGCACCCGGCAGCCGGCGGCCTGGCTGCCTGGCTGGCGCGGGCGGGCAAACGCGGCTGGCTTGCTGGCGCGGGCGGGCTGGCTGGCGTTGGCGGACGCGGCCAGCGATAAACGGCGTGCACGGCGGCGGGCAGGCGCGGGCGAAGGCGGGCACGGCGGCCAGCCTTGCTGTGCTACTTGGAGAATGGCGACTGCTCGGGCACACAGGTCCGCGGCGGAGATTATACCCGGCTCTACCGCGCTATGGATCAGGGCGCAGCACTGCCACGCCAAGATCGGTGGCGCGGCAGAGCCCTGCCACGTCAGCGACCAGCGCTTCTGGTCGCCACCACGTCAGCCATCTGCCGCGCCACCATGCATGACGCGGACACAGGCATTTGGCCGCGCCAGGGCAATAGGCGCGGCCAAAAGTGTTAGTTTTTTAAAAAAAACCGAGAGTGTTAAATTTAAAATTAAGTTCAAAAAAGTGTTAAAATTAAAAAAAATCCCAAAAACCTACCGACTGAAGGACGACAACGACAACATTCTCAGCAACACTTGGAATATCGAACAAAGTTGAGTGGTCTGGGACTTGATCTCAGTCGGCATGTTACTTTATGGATCAAACAAATGATATATCGTAAAAACGAGTGCGTAAATTTTTCTTCTTCTCATGTCTACAGTATATATTATATAAAAGTCGAACTATCAAAACTCAAAACACATGGTCGGTAGCTCATATATGAGACAGCTTGGTGCAAGTATACGAATAAATTTAGGGCCCACGTCATCTTTATTTTCTTCATACTCAATATTTTTTATCACAGTTATTATATCAAAATTACTCTATATCTATCTATCTATGTTACTATCATGACTGATAAATTTAAGCGAACAGGGCGTATATTAAAAGTTTGTTAAAACTGTGTAATATCTTAATATAAAAGTTTATAGAGCAAAAATGTAATGCTATAAAATTATTATTACTTTCTTCAGCAATACATAAAAATTATTATTACCTTCATTTAATTCTTAGGTGGTGTGGGGGTATGGCCTCCGGTATCCACAAGACAAGACATGAGCCGTACCATCAGAGGTGACCTAGCCTGCAAGATTAAGGCTGTGCACGGCGCTGCTCGGCGTGCACCGCAAGATATTGTATAGTATCAAATATGATACTTTTCTTGTAAACCTAACCCTCTAGAGTATATAAAGAGAGACAGGGGTCCCCTAGCGGACAAGATACATGAAGATACATACATCTGCAGTCACGCAATATCATACGATAGCTAATACAAACCAACAGACCACAGGAGTAGGGTATTACATCATACTGACGGCCTGAACCTGTCTAACTCGTGTGTCTCTGTTGCCTTCTTATTCTTGATCTCATGCTTCCCTGCCGATCAATCTACATTCGTGGGATACCCCTCGGAGGACTGCCGATGATATTCTGTTGACAGGTGGTGTTTGGTTACCCCTACTAAATTTTAGTTGTTGTCCAATCGAATGTTTGACACATGCATGGAGTATTAAATATACACTAATTACGAAACTAATTGCATAGTTTGCGACTAATTTGAGAGATGAATCTTTTAATCCTAATTAGTCTATGATTTCACAATATGGTGCTACAGTAAACATATGCTAATGATGGATTAATTAGGCTTAAAAAATTCGTCTCGTTGAGTACTGACTGAATTATGTAATTTATTTTTTTATTAGTATTCGAACACCACATGTAATATCCTCTTGATACACCTTCTAAATTTTAGTCGCTGGATCAAACACCACCTTAATCTGTTGCATGGGCTGGGCTGCTGGTGCAGTGGCATTGAGTCATTGACCTTGTTGTGTCATGCAGCATGGGATGCTGGTGACCGACGCTCTGCGGCATTCAGTTCTGGCCAGTTAGACAGCGTTAGTAGTATGCAGGAACACGGGCAGCTAGCCCTCCGGTTTTGATTTGACATAGATTGGCCCGATTTTTTTTCGCTTTAGAGCTGGGCGTAAGCCCAGTAGGATGGCCCGTCTAGCCCAAATAAAAGGAAATCTAAAATATTTATTTATGGACAAATTATATTCAATATGACAGCATAAAATAGATGTTTACAAGTCGTTCTGAATCTTACTATTGCTAACTAGATATTCCTTTTCGTGCATCCCAGGTATTTTTTAGAAAAAAAATCTACATAATCCTCTCAATTATTCAAGGTAGACTACTTCAACCCCAAACTATAAAATCAGATTTTCTACCCCGTAACCTTTTCAAAACCGATCAAATAACCCCCCATGTGGTTTTGGACAGTGGTTTTGCTACAGTGGCGATGATTTTATCTTTGTCTTTTTTATTTATTTTCGCTGAATCTTTGAAAAATTATAATAAATCATAGAAAAATCATAAAATAGAAAATCTAATTTTGTTGGACTCCATGTGAGTAGATCTACACAGTGAACATATAATATGGTATGCTTTAGTACAAATTTTTTTATCTATGTTTTTTGTAATTAATTGGAATAATTCATAGCTGCAGCTTTTATGGTCCAATTGTGGTGAAATTTTTATGATGAGCTAATTATTGTATTCTTGAACTGTAGTAAAAATTTCATACCCATTGGATCATGTATAACTTAGTTATAGATTTATTTAGGTTTATGGTTGTTAAATCTATGCTTTATCTATAATTAAGTTATATATGATCCAATGAGTATGAAATTTTTACTGTAGTTCAAGCATACAATAATTAGCCCATCATAAAAATTTCACCACAATTGGACCATAGAAGTTGCAGCTATAAATTATTCCGATTAATTATAGAAAAGCATAGATCTAAAGCTATAGCAAAAACTTTATACTAAAGAATAATATATTATATATTCAGTGTGTAGACCTACTCATGTGGAGTCCAATAAAATTAGATTTTCTATTTTATGATTTGTTTGTGATTTACTATGATTTTTTAAAGATTCAGCGAAAATAAATAAAAAAGAAAAAGACAAAATTACCGTCATGGTAGCAAAATCACCATCCAATACCGTCTAGGGGGGTTATTTGACCAGTTTTGCAAAGTTCAGGGGGTAGAAAATTCGGCTTTATAGTTTGGGGGTAAAGTTGTCCGCCCTAAATAGTTGAGGATGTTATGTAGACTTTTTCCTTATTTTTTATTAGAATAATTAGAAATAAGATAAATACTAGAAATTCTAGGTAGAAACAACTAAAACATCATACTATCAATTATCAATTTAGTAGTCTCTAATCATCATTGACAGTGCAACAACCATTGGATCTTTGTTGTTTTCTAAAAAATTAACAATCTCCACCATTATGGAAAATAGCATAAAAATAACCATATAAATATATAACAAAATTACACACTCTGCCGCTTTGAAAATAACCTAAAGTAACACCTAATTTTCATCTAAATTAAGCATAAAAATAACCATATAAATATATAACAAAATTACACACTCTGCCGCTTTGAAAATAACCTAAAGTAACACCTAATTTTCATCTAAATTACTCACCCATATTATAATTAGAGGTTCCTTTTGAGCCCCACGTAAAAGACATGCTTGTAAACATGAGTCCTAGAAATCCCCCAAAAGAATTAGAAACATGTGGACATCAATTCCATAAGCTTTGATACTATTCATTAACAATAATACCCCTTTGATCTACTATAGTTTCCAAAACAATTAAATTACTCACCTCTACTATTATAGAAAAGATAGTCTAAAGTATAAATCAAACTTGGTCCATCAAGAAAATAAAAAAATATCAATGACAAAACACATGAATGAGTGAAATTAACACTACTACAAAACCAATTTTCAGAGACACGCTAAAACGGTTTTCAAAGGCAGGCAAGCTCCTCGTCTTTGGGATAAGGTCACCGTTAATCAAGGGTTTACACCGCCTATAAAATGGAATACAAAATTAAAAAATAGCCACCTTGCTCTGCTTAGTAACCACCACTGAGCCCATGAGTCGATCTTGAGTCCATTGCCACCAAGCTCTGTTGTATGGTCTTAATGGCTAGAGGGGGTGAATAGTCTATTAAAATTTTCTACAACAACACTTAGCAAATCGGTTAGACAATTATGAGGCGAAGCAAGTATTGCGTTAGCCTACTAAAAATGTAAGCCACCTACCACAAATCTAGTTTCTATAGTTTCTAACCATACAATGGCTATATCACTATACTAAATTAGTGTGCTCTCAAATGTTAACTAAAGAGCCACACTAACCAAACTAATAAGCTTTCACAACTAGCTACACTAAAGAGCTTGATAACTAGTTTGCGGTGATGTAAAGATAGTGAGCAAGATAGTTATACCGCCGTGTCGAGGATTGAACCAATCAATCATAAGGATGAATACCAATGAAAACCAATCACCTCGGAATGAAATGATGAACACAATGATTTTTTACCGAGGTTCACTTGCTTGCCGGTAAGCTACTCCTTGTTGTGGCGATTCACTCACTTGGAGGTTCACACGCTAATTGGCATCACACGCCAAACCCTCAATAGGGTGCCGCACAACCAACACAAGATGAGGATCATATGAGCCATGAGCAATTCACTAGAGTACCTTTTGGCTCTCCGCTGGGAAAAGGTCAAGAACCCCTCACAATCACCACGATCGGAGCCAAAGACAATCACCAACCTCCGCTCGACGATCCTCACTGCTCCAAGCCATCTAGGTGGCGGCAACCACCAAGAGTAATAAGTGAATCCCACAGCGAAACACGGACACCAAGTGTCTCTAGATGCAAACATTCAAGCAATGCACTTGGATTCTCTCCCAATCTCACAAAGATGATGAATCAATGATGGAGATGAGTGGGACGGCTTTGGCTAAGCTCACAAGGTTGCTATGTTAATGCAAATGGCCAAGAGAGTGAGCTTGAGCTGGCCATGGGGCTTAAATAGGGAGCCCCCATGAATAGAGTCATTGGGCTCCTCACTACACTGAACACGGGGCGACCGGATGCTTCGGTCAGATTGACCGGACGCTAGACCCTAGCATTCGGTCGTGCGATGCATGCCACGTGTCTCCTCTCTTCAAATACTGAGCACTCAATCCCAACAGTCAAGTGATGACCCGACGTGCTGATGAGAAGTGACCGGACACTGGACCCAGCGTCTAGTCCTTTCCAGTAAGCATCCAGAAACAAGAAATCATGACCGTACACGTCTAGTCATGCTCGTCTGGACTCACCCAGTGTCTGGTCACTTGGCTTCTCCTCTATGCGTTGCCACGCTAGCAGGACCGGACGCAACCCACCAGCGTCCGGTCAGAGATCGACGCTAGCGTCTTCGCTGCTTCTACAGACCGGATGCACCGGTCCTTCTGAGACCAGCGTCCGGTCACTTATAGTGACCTCCATCTTTTCTGTATAGGGCGCTGTGAAGTTCCTAACCCTTGCTCAAATGTGCTAATCACCAAGTGTATCACCTTGTGCACATGTGTTAGCATATTTTTACAAATATTTTCAAGTGTGTTAGCACTCCACTAGATCATAAATGCATATGCAATGAGTTAGAGCATCTAGTAGCATTTTGATAACCGCATTTCGATACGAGTTTCACCCCTCTTAATAGTACGACTATCGAACCTAAATGTGATCGCACTATCTAAGTATCTTGATCACCAAAATAAAATAGCTCCTACCATTTATACATTTGCCTTGAGCCTTTTGCTTTTCTCTTTTTTCTTTTCAAGTCCAAGCACTTGATCATCACCATGGCATCACCATCATCATGTCATGATCTTCATTTGCTTCACCACTTGGAATATGCTACCTATCTCATAATCACTTGATAAAATAGGTTAGCACTTAGGGTTTCATCAATTTACCAAAACCAAACTAGAGTTTTCACCTATGCTCGCCCGGCTGCGACGACCGCTATAGATATGGCTGAAGCGTGTGTCTGTCCTCCACTAGGCTAATGTGTGATCTGGTGGAGATCAAGGTAGACCTGGTGGACAAGAGCATGCACCTACTGAGAGAAGGGGGTGAAGAGGTGATGATGGTGAGCATGAAGAGAGAGAGCAGAGATGAGGAGGTAGCGATGGAGATCTCACTAGTTTCGCTCACTGGTGCAGGGGCCCACTTGACAACTCCATCGATGTGGAGGAAGAGTCGCGCGTGAGTGCCGCCATCCCGTAGGAAGAGCCGCGCGTGTGTGCCGCTGGCGTGGACAAAGAGCCACATGCTCGTGTGCCACCGTCGTGGAGGAAGAGCTACGTGCTCCGCCACCTCTGCTAGCGAGGAGGAAGAGAGTGTGGATGCGTGAGCTCCGCCACCCATGAGAGAAGTATTATTGGAGAGGATTTTGGGAAGGGGAGAGAAGGGGGTGATAGGGATAGGAGACGGATTTGGGGAAGGGAGCGCCGACTGATAGAGAGACATTGGATATAAAAACTAATATCCTCTCTATATAAAAACCCTGTAGAGATGAATAGACTCTATTTTCAGAAACGGATCTTTTAGGATGCCTGCCTTGTTAATAGATTTTATGAGGTGGTAGTTTGCTAGCTTGTCTCTATCAATGAACTGTCCGCCTCTCAAAATATATGTGTATTTTTTGGAGATATGTACAATTTTTATCTGCCTCTGTTAATAAGTTGGGGGAATTCCTTGTTAGCCATTAAAAAAGATCGCAATCCCCTGTGAGTCACTGGAAAAGTTCAGCGGTCTTCAACGCCACAGCTCTAACTTTTTTTTTGCCATCCATGCCACGACCATCAGATTGGGCTCTAGCGGTGTCAAACTGTAGGTGTGAAAAGTAAAAAATACCCTTAAGTCTAAATATGTCATTATTTTTTTTGAGTATCTTAACGACTTCAAATGGAAAAACTCAAAACTAGAAAGTTGTAGATCTCATCGAGATCTACAATTTTTATATAAAAATTATCTTTATTTAATTCCGCAAAAAAAAGATATGATTTTTCCAAGATACATGAATCATATCAAATCATATCTTTTTTTATAGAATTAAATGAAGATAATTTTTATATGGAAATTATATATCTCGACGAGATCTACAACTTTCTAGTTTTGAGTTTTTCCATTTGAAGTCGTTAAGATGCTAAAAAATTAATGACATATTTAGACTTAAGGGTATTTTCGACTTTTCACGCCTGCAGTTTAACACCGTTAGAGCCCAATCTGATGACAGTGACATAGAGGGTAAAAAAAAGTTGGAGCAGTGGCGCTGAAGACCGCTGGACTTTTTTAGTAGCTCATAGAGGATTGCAATCTTTTTTATTGGCTCACGGGTAATTCTCTTTAATAAGTTTAGTTGTTTCTTAGAATCAGTTAACAGTAAACAACAAGAGAAGTGCTGACAGACTAGCAAGGAGCGCTTATCCAACTCCTTGGAATGATTGCTTTTGTCATAGGACAACGCCATCGATACACGCATGGCTGCACATGCACATGCACACGCGTGATCTGATGTGACGCAGCAGGTGCAGAGGAAGGAAAGCCCCAGGGCGCGTGTGGTCTGTCTGTCTGTCTGTTCACTTGGACTTGGACTTGGACGCCCTGACTGACTGATGAGTCATCCATGGAGGCGGAGGAGAGGAGGAAGGAGGACGCGACTGCGGCTGCGGCTGCTGTCGTGCGTCGTTCTCAGACGTCAATGGCCATGCCTTCCTGTCCCCAGGCCGATTCAGCTCACAAATTAAAGGCCCGGCCGGCCCTCCTCCTTCGTTCGTTTCTCCGTTCTTGCTTGCAGGGCTGCTGCCCGCGCGCTGCCGGCCCCTCCCTGCCTGCCTAGGGCAGACATGGCACGCCACGTCTAGCTATTTTAGCGACCTGCATGCGTGTACGTGTACCTTTCAGATGATGGTTGTTGACGGCACGCCTTTTTTTTTTGGTTTTCAGATTATTCTCTCTGCTGATTATTAGAGCATACAGTACGCCAGATTTAAACATCACTGCCAGATTTGTAAGAACCGACAGTGGTGTACTTTTACTGCCGGTTATGAGTTTAAAAATGAGAAAATAATTAAGGACTGGACTAAAACCGGTAGTGAAGCACCACATCACTGCCGGTTTGTAGCTTAAACCGGCAGTGTTTTTGCGGCCACTTATCACTGCCGGTTCAAGTCACAAACCGGCAGTGACTTGGCTCTATCACTGTCGGTTCTAGCCAAGAACCGACGGTGATAAGCCTACAGCACAAAAGGCTGCAGCCGTCCTCTTCTTTCTCCTCTCTTCCATCCTGAGAACAGAGGCGCGTATTTAGGCTCTTCCCTTCATTGTTGCGGACTGCTCTTCACTATAAAGCTAGCGCTTGGATTTTAAAGAATGGCTTGACCTTTTTCTTTAAGGTTAGTAACAAACATCTACTCATTTGATTTTGTTGCTTAATTAGTTTCGTTTTGATGGCTACATTGTTTGATTCTCATTCTAGTTCTTTCTCCATTCTAGAGAGCACTTTTTTAATTGAATATTTATGCAAGGCTTAAATTATGGTGAATCCATCTTCTAAACGGTTGGTGTCTATAAACACATTTAAATTCCTAGCTAATTATTCCATGGTGGTCAACATCATCATTGTTAGTATGTGATGCTATAATTAGTTCTTAGAAGTAGAGTAGAATAGTTATTCTTCAATATTGTGCAATAATTGTTTTTACTACTATTTTTAATTTACAGGGCCGGGGCTACCAATTTTAATTTTTTAATAATTAGTGTACAATAAGATTTTACAAAAATGGTGCTTTCGAGCTACAATTGTTGTTCATGAAGCTCGATTTCTTATTAATTCTTTGTAATTACTGTCTCAGTATTTTTTTGTGCAAAGATGGATCGAGAGTGGATGCATCTGTCCCGAATGGACAAGCGGTACATACATGGCGTCAGCTAGTTTATCACCGATGCCAAAGCTCATATTGGGAATGTGAACCCTGTCTTCTGCCCATGCAAAAATAATGTGCAAGTGGATGCAGATGACGGAAGTCAGTACTTAGCTCTTGAACAAAATGAGCAAACAACATATTGGCCAAGTATATATTTTTTATTATTAGCTATATATATTATCATATGTCTTATGTGTGCTCATGACATTAAAAATAATGTTTATGTTTTGTAGCCCTCTGGATCGACATCAACAACTACAACGAAGAGTAAAAATGTTCGAGGTCCCAAAAAGCCATTGGATGGCCGCTTCATCATCTCAGAGTTCAATGTGGATACAGGTGAACCGGGGGGCAAATAAAATGAAATCTGTGCACCACTGTGGTTACCTTGTACGGGACCGACTCCCAATCAGTACTCGCGAATGAAAGAAGAAGACCAATGCTCCTCATATCAGTTTTGTCTCCGATCGTGACAAGACGTTAATTTGGAAAGATGTCTTGGTATATTTCATGCTCCAAATAGATGGTTATGATGATATAATAGATGGTGATGAATTGAAGGAGCGAGTTAGGGATTGGACAATGAAGAAGATGGCCACCCAGTTTCAGACTTGTAAGAAACACCTATACACGACGTATGTCAAGAAGAACATAGCACCAGATTTTACTGTCCCAGGCCCGATCTCAAAGCAGAGGCCCTATTGGGATGAGTTTGTACAGTACAAGACGTCGGAAGAGGGTGTGAGTCGGGTGATAAAGAACCAACGTAATGCCTAACAGAAGACATACCACCATAACTTGGGATCAGATGGCTACCCGACTGCCATTAAGAAGTGGAATAAAATGGAAGCAGACCTTCTTGCCAAGGGTATCACACCAGAATCACTCGAGTGGGGAGAACGTGTAAAGAATTGATTTTTTGCTCATGGGAGAACACTAGACCAGGAGACAGGGGAAGTGTGTTTATGGCGCAAGACTGCAAGAAGCAGCAGAAAGATTGTTTTATGCTCAGAGAGCTACTGCTAGTGGTGCGTTCAGGCCCAACAGAGAGAAGGATGAACTAACATACGCCATCGGGACTATTGAACACGGTGGCTGAACTAGAGGCAAAGGAAGTGTCTCATGGGAGCATGGATTCCCTCAGGACAGACCTTCCTACAGAAGCCGCCAGAGAAAGAAGGAAGAAGAGGCACAGCGGCTCTAGAGGTTGGAGGAAAGCGGTGCGTGAAGCACAGGCGTGGAAAAAAAAACCTTGAAGCGAGAATGCAGGAGGAAATCAGAAGGCAAGTGCAAATAGCAGTGAGTGCAAGCAAGTAGGCATCAGAGCCAGGAATCAACATTAGCCAATCTGTTCAGTTGAAAAGCAGTTGCGCTTCCACGGAGATACCAAATCAAGGGGACACAGGACTGTGCTTCCCTGTGGATGACATCACTGAACCTTGTACATCGTGTGAGCTACACATTTCGAAGGGGAATTCCACAATCAAGGTGGCTATCGGTCTTGTTAATCCTATCGATCCGAACCAAGACACCAAGGATTCATGGAAATATAATCCAAGAAGGATATGCTACCATCTCGGTAGATAAAGCTGAAAAAGGTTTTAGTGATTTGCCTCTTGACATTCCTAGAGGAGATGGCGAGAAGACTCTCGGAGAAGCAGAGAAGACATTCATTCTATGGCGCAAGCGCTACATCATCATTCTCGGGATGTCGCCTCCACCTCCTCCTGAACTACCTCACCATAGGTGCGGATAAAAACACTACATCATTAATTTATATTGGCTTAAATAATTAACAATCTGCTCATAATAATATGTCATTCCTTTTTTTGTAGCAGATCCTCCTCCAACCTAAATCCAATTGTTCAATCGCTAGATCATCATAGTGCTCTGTACGATGACAATGTGTTGGAAGGCGAGGCTGCATTCACACCATCTCCAAGGAGGTCTCCAATGCCGCAGCCGCCACCTCCAAGGAGGTCTCCAACGCCCCCCCCTCGCCCCCGCCTACCAAGAAGCCAAGTACTAGCAAGAGGCCAGCCCCACAAACGAAGAACCAGCCCCGCCGGCAAAGAAAGCCACCGTGAAACCAAGGGCTATTCTCAAAATAATATCTGAAGAGAAGGAAGAAGTAACTGATGCATATAAAAAAGATATGTCCAGATTCTATGACAAACTTAAAAAGGATCAAGAAGGAAGGAGAAACCCGGAGAAACCGTACTTCTTCGTAGCTCCAGATATTCTACGAAAAAAGATGCTTCTTACCAGCAACAACAGCGGGAATCTCGTAAGCCGTCCAAATCAATGTTAATGGACTATGACTGCACTCTCACCAAGTCAATTGAGGCGGCATAGAAAAAGAAGCGGGCAGGGAAAGAAGTTGCACAACTCGGACAACAATTCCACCAATCAGTCCCCCCACTAGTTGTTGGTAATGAATAGGTTCGAATTTAGGATTAATGCATCAGGCAAACATACCTCCGGATGTTGATTTGGATCACCTTGGTGAATTTATTAAAGAGACTAGTCTCGACCTTTACCAGATGTTTGGTGATGGAAACATTGAGAGTGCGGCGGAGGTTGATATTTGGAAGAAAAAATTTGTACTAGGCCAGAGTCTATACAACCCTCAAGCCTTAGGTGATCTAGGGACGCAAATGTACCTGCTAAACAAGTGGTACATGTAGGCGTCTACCGGTGGAGACTTCTGCGTTGGTGTCAGAATTAGAGACGAACATTGGTTCCGTGGCGATGATGTTATGTATGTTGACTTTGTAGAATTTCATTAACTATGCCACCTGACCTCTCTGGACAAAGTTATCATTAGCTGCTATTGCCTGTAAGTAATAATTCTTTCGATCTATTATTAAACTCATCATATGTGTGTATATGCATATAAATTATCTTAACAAGTACTATATATATACAGATTTACAATGACAGAGCACAGAAAGGAAGGCTTCAATGAAATTGGTTTTGTTGATCCCCATATAGTATTCAAAGACCCAGGTTACTCCAAAGCCTAATTGGAAGTCTGAGTCAAAGAGTAACCTCATGAACTTCTTAGTGAACCAACGCCATAAGAAGGATATACTCTTTCCCTACAACTTCAAGTGAGTGTTAATAATGTCGATCATCCTTAATGGCTCATATGTTGATTCTAGTTAATTAATGAGTGTTATGCGTTATATCCTATAAACACATGCAGCAATCACTGGATATTGATGGACATCGATCTGGTGAAAAGTCACTTGATAATCTATGACTCGATGAGAAAACCACAACAAGACTACCAAGATATGATAGATATTATCCAGAGGTAATTTCAGTATCTCTAGCAACTATATATACACACAAACATGATGATTAACTATATCTGATGACGTGGCAAATTTTTTATTGGGCAGTGTTTGGAAAACCTTTATTGAGAAGCAACACATGGGAAAATGCAAAGCGCCACTGAATGTAATCCCTTTGAAAGTAAGTCCCCTAAATCGCATCATCTTTATTAATTAAACATATAGCTTTCACCGGATCACCAGATTGGATGACAAATCTTTTTCTCGTAAAGTGGTGTCTGAGGCAGGAACAGGAGAACAACTACTGTGGTTACTATGTTTGCAAGTTTATCAAGGAGGTCTCCCAAAGAACTCCTATAGAGAGACTCAAAGTACGTTAAAAATACACTATATATTCATTTAATTATTATTATTGATTGTGTTACTATGTCTTTATATATATATATGTACATATATTAATTTATTTTCCTTTAATTCAAACCTGTAGGCTCGATGGTTGGAGGAAAATGTCATACGACAAGACCAAATCAAAGCAATTCAAGAGTCTATAGCTGGATTTTTTAATGACCAGGTCATCGATTCCAAGGGCGAGTTCTACTTCGACCCAACACTGCCATGAAAGCCAAGCTAGAGGATGAGAGAAAACTTGTTATATCACAACAACTGTATTAATCTTTTGTAATATATGCACATAAAATAATATAATATAAAATACACATATGCATGCATGTATGTAAATATATATATGATGCATGCATGCATATATATATATATATATATATATATATATATTTCTATGCTTGAATTGTGTGATTTGATACGTTCATTGTGCTTGAACCAAAACATACTATACGCGTGTATAAATGTATTATTAGCAGCGTACAATACGACTTCGAAAACCTATTTTGAAAATAAAACAAAAAATGAAAAGAAAAGAAAAAAGAAAAAAAACCTTTAGTCTCGGTTCGTATTACCAACCGGGACTAAAGGGTGCCGGCCTCGTGGCATGTCAGGAGGCACCTTTAGTCCCGGTTGGTGTTACCCACCGGGACTAAAGGTCCCCCTTTTGTCCCGGTTCCTGACTCGGGACTAAAGGACCCCCCTTTAGTCCCGGATGCTTGCTCCCGGGCGGGGAACCGGGACTAGAGGAGGTTCCCCACTGGGAGTAAAGGCCGTCTCTGTACCAGTGTTATGTCTGTTAATAATTCAACAAAATGATTTAATGTTCCTCTTTTGATATCATCTTTTTTGAACGACACCGCAAGAAATATAACCACAAAAGACTGTTAGACATGGAGATCGTCGCACTGCAATCGGAGCTGACAAAATTCATCTTAGCCGAGGTATTGGAAAAAGATGGAGTATTTTCCATTGCACAATCCGTGAAGTACAAGGACCGATTATTGTAAGAAGTTCGAGAAGCATTGCACAATCTATGAAGTCCGAGACATTTCTTTTTTATTTTGAGGGATCGAGATCTGGATAAGAACATTTGAATTATAACCGTAACATTTGTAATGTTTAATATTGATGGACATGTCGTCTACGTAGCGTATATAAAGCGAAGCCCGATTCCACGAAAAATATAAATTAAAATAAATTATAAAACAATAAAATACGAACGGGCCCGTCACTGCCAATTAGCAACAAACCGACAGGGTTGTCGTAACCACCACTGCCGGTTAGCAACAAACCGGCATTGTTATCGTAACCATCACTGCCAGTTAGCAACAAACCGACACTGTTGGCTTGCTCAACACTGCCGGCTTGAGCCTATGAATCGACAGTGATGGTTACGACAACACTGCCAGTTTGAGCCATGAACCGACAGTGTAGGCTTGCTCAACACTGCTAGCTTGAGCCAAGAACCGACACTCTTGATGCAACCTTCACTGTCGGTTGGGACTATAAACTGGCAGTGTTATTTAACTGGACACTGCCGGGTGGACCCAGGAAACCGACACTGTTGCCTATAGATCAGTTTCGGTTATATCAATCCCCATCAGTGCCAGTATGCCACTGTCGGTTCAAAATCCGGCAGTGAAAGGGGTTTTTGAACCGATAGTGATGTCCATATCTGGGGTAGTGATATATATCCAATATATAGTTCCGAAAAGAATATTCAGTAAATTAATGAGTTTTAGAAGTGGCTAAAAAAATAAGGAGCATATTTGTTGCCTTCCTCCAATAATTTCTAAATACTCGCAAGTATGCAGTAGTTCCAACAGTTTCCAATAGTTCTTGGAGATGCTCTTGTCTACCTATAGCTAGTATGCAGTAGCAGGTAGATTGCCTTGTACTACCGTCCTCTAATTGATTGGTTTTCTGGTAAACGTTGTGACCTGGCAACTAATTTGCCTGCTTGATGTTAAACTTATCTTATTCTGCTTGTATGAAACGTGATATATAAAAATGCTGTGTTGGGGACAGACAGACAGACACGCCTCGCTCCTCTGATAATTTATATAGAAAAGGGAGGAGTCGAACTCAGATGGCCAAGATTAATCTGCGCCACTCGAATGCGAATTCTTCTTAATTTATTTTGAATTGTCGCAGCTTGCAGCAGGCAGAAAGAATAACTGTGGCTGTCCATGATTATTGGATATAGCCGGACATATAGCTAGTCAGGAGTAGTCCACGTACTACGTACAACACCATCTATGATTCCATGGATAACAAAAAAGAGTTCATTTATGATCAATATCGTAGGTTAGAAAGGTTATTATATGTATATGTATGCTGAATTATTTATTGCAATATGTGACAGTGAGTCGTGAATCTTAGGGCCTCTTTGGCACGGCTTATGCCGACTTTTGCTTCATCTATTTTGCGTAAATCGAGGCACTGTAGCGTGAAGTCGTTTTATAAGCCAGGGTTAAAATAAACTAGAAGCCGAAAAAACCCAGTTTTTTGGCTTCACCGGCTTTGGCTTCACTGGTGAAGCCGTTTTGGATGAGCCGTGCCAAAGAAGGGTTTTAGATGACCACGTCGCGCAATTTCTTTTTCTACGAGAAGAACTCCATCCATCCACTGTGCATGATTAAATGAACAAGTTGGATATGTTAAAGTTCTTGAGAACAGATGAAAACAGAGGGCTGATTGTAGCAATCCGGAAAAAGACTGCAAATAATTTTCATTCTGTGTTGAACTATCTGAAAAACAATTTCATATATAAATTCGGTCTTTTAGAGACATGGTCACACGTTTCATCAATCAATATATATACGACATGCTTGTCGAAGAAAGTCTCCAAAATTTGGATTTTGAAATTTATTTTCTCTTACAATATACTGTCAATCTGTTACAAAACCAACATCCATATCATCTTAAAAATTATCTTAATATGAATCCATTGATAGTAAGTTTTGTACACTAAACACATACTATATAATTTGATTAGTTACTGCAGGTTAAAAGTTGCAAAAATTGGACCTTTACACTAAATAAACTTGTTCTCACTGATAAATAAGGCCATGTTTAGTTCCCTCGAATTCCAGAATTTGGCACTATGCAAAAAGAAGATTTCCCGTCACATCAAATTTGCGGTACATGCATGGAGTACTAAATGTTGACGAAATAAAAAACTAATTGCACAGTTTGGTTGTACTTTGCGAGACGAACGTTTTGAGCCTAATTAGTCAACGATTGGACAATTATTACCAAATAAAAACAAAACGCTACAGTAGCTACAGTGTACCGACTGAATTCGGCGGCGCCGATTCAGTGGCCATCTAAACACGGCCTAAAAAGAAATTTGTTCAGCCACTTATTATCTCTCCGACACAAATTACTGTATGTAAACCCCTTTTCTGCTGTGTGCCCTCCAACACACAAGCAACAAGTCACACCACCATTCAATACCGCTGGCTCCGTGTATATAAAGAGACAGCAACACTTCACCCCCTCAAGGCCTCGACGACCCACCTGCACCTTCTTCCTCAATCCTGATGGATAACTCAGGCGAAGACCTCTCCTCTACAGCCAGCCACTCCTTCTCCGGCGACGGCGGCAGCGTCCTCCTCCGAGGAGAGCGGCTGGACGTCCTACATCGACTACTTCATGGAGACGCAGCAGCAGCAGCAGCGACGCAAGGAGGAGGTGAGCCGCCGTGCTGGTGATCCCTCCACTGACGATGCTGGAGCTGGACGACGATGCAGTTCTACATCGGAGTGCAGCAGTGATACTGGAGTAGGAGCCTCCACATGGCTGCCGGTGCTTGCCGAACCGTCGGTGGTGTCGAGAAGGTTGAGCCTCAGGGAGGGCTGGAGGAGGAAGAAGGTCATGTATGATGAGTCCTTGGAGGATACTGCCACGTCTCCTATCAGTAGCCCTAAGGTCAGAGCATACTTACAGGCTTATTATTACGTGTTACACAACAGATCTCTCTCTCTCTCTCTCTCTCTCTCTCTCTCTCTCTCTCTCTGTGTGTGTGTGTGTGTGTGTGTTTATTTTGCACATGTAAAATTTGGATAGTTTTTGGTTTGTTGGGAGATTTAGTTCAATTTTCTGGTGGAAGAAGTAAATTTTATTGTATGGTTTCAGTTGATTGAGTTGACCAGGGATTCCGATGCCACCCACCACCAGAAGAAAGTAAATTCCTGTGATGAGATTTCGCGTTCTAAGGTGACCCCAACAGAAATTCTCAACCTTTTTTTTTTGCCATTGTTCTTTTTCTCTTTTTTTTTTCTTTTGCGTGCAAGTAGTCTGATCAGAGATATATGTCTGTCTAAGCCTGGTAATCGAATACTACTTAAGTTAATTGCTGCATGTTTTATAGTTTTCAATTTATTTTGGAGGTTTCAGACTGCAGTGTTCACACTGAGTTGATAGAATAGAGACTCGTCATTTGTTTATTTAACGAGATTCATCATTAGCTTTTATATAGTTATTGACCTCCAGCAGGGCACATAAAAGAACAATTTTTATTAAAAAAAATAATAATCACACTTTAATATACATTCTCCTGTATTTACAGCGGAAGAGTACAGGCAGTGATGTAAATGGGGCAAACACAACAATAGACACATCAATCAAGGAAGATAGCGCATATGACAACAATGAGCTGATGAGGAAGAAGGGCCTCTGCTTGGTCCCTATGTCTGCTTTCCACGTATAGCTGATGCCAATAAATTCATTGGTTGCTGGCTGATTGCATAAGTTAGCACCAACACCCTATACACATGCATACATGCATGTACACATTAGTTAGCACATATGAGAAAAGGTAGAGAGTCTTGTGAAGGCGTGGGGGCTGGGTACATTTCTTTTGTGAAGGTTAGCTATTCCGTTCCTGTTTATGAAAAGAGTACAAACTTCACATATGAGAAGGTACAACTGTGGGTTTGATGTTAGGTGAGACATCACAACGCTATGTTAGATATGGGGTCTATTCCATCTTGTGAACATTAGTTATTCTGTTCATGTATGAGCTAGTTGTTGATCTATCCTGTTCTTCCTTCCTCATTTTAGTTTCATGATGATTTCATGACCAACATATACAATTGAAAGTGCATAACACGAAAACGACATGGTATCAGGATATGTTTTAAATGGAAATGGCTTGATTGCATGAAAACGAAAAGCGTCCAAAATCCATGTATGTATAGAAGCTGTGCACGCATGGGGGCACGCGCATTTGTCGGGCAAAAATTTCCCATCGTTTTCAGGTGGACCTAGCTTGGTGTCAAAATCAAGCAAATTAAAATCGACACATAGAAGTTGAAGATAAAATTGTATACAAAGTTGTAGGTTGAAAAGGTAAAAAACAAACTTAGTGAGATTTGACGCAATTCAGTCTCTTGTGGATCTTTTAGTTAAATAATTATCTCCCCATGGCCCACACTCTTGAATTACATAGTGAATTGCCCTTGTTTGAGTTGAATTGGTCAGTACATGCAACTTAGTATGGTATCAAGGCTAGAAGGGGAGTGTTGAAATATAAAGTAAATTGTCCACCTTCCCTATTAGCTTAAGTTTTTTAGTTGAATATTGATCGGTGCATATAACTCAATACTACCAAAATGTATATAGGTGCCTTAAAAGTAACCGTGCTTACCAAAAAGTTCAATTTGTTGCTGGAGTCATTCTCATGACAAAGCTATATGCCAAACATACTCTTCATTAAGTGGGTGTGTTGGACGCACTACCGGATTCAGTGGCTTTGCCGAGTGCCAGAGGCACTCGCCAAAGGCTTTGCTGAATGCTGCACTCGGCAAAGGCCATTCGGCAAAAAAATAGGCCAGCAAAGGCGTCTTTGTAGAGTGTTTTTTGTCGGGCACTCGGCAAAGCCCGAGTGTCCGACACTCGGCAAAGTTGGAACAAAAAAAAACCCAAAAAAATGGAATTTTTTTAATCGGTGGAGGCCCCCACTGGCCAGTGCCCGCCCATCTCCGGTATTTTTCTGGCCCATCTCCGGCATTTTTCGCGTAAAATTCGCGGCTATAAGGCCGGCGGGATTCGAACCGGCGACCTCTCCCTCGCGCGTCCCCTCCTCTAACCACTGCACCACACTGTCACCTATGTCTGGATTCCATTTTGGTTCCCACATATTATATTAAACTGAGTGTAAATTGCTTGTTTGAGGCCCTAAACGAATTCACATAAAAAAGTTGTAAACTACAAAGTTTCATAACTTTTCGAGATCTACACTTTTAGTTTAGGAAGTTTTTCTATCCGAGGTCGTTTACAAAATTTGAATTAAAAATTTTGACATTCAAACGTAGTTTTGCACGACAAGATGATTTCAAATCAAAAAGTTGTCAACTACAATGTTTCATAACTTTTCGAGATCTACATAGTTTATTTTGGTTGTTTTTCCATCCGAGGTTGTTTGAAAAGTTTGAATTTTAAATTTTTAAAATTCAAACACAGTTTTGCATGACAAGATGATTTCAAATAAAAAAGTTGCCAATTACAAAGTTTCATAACTTTTCGAGATCTATAAAGTTTATTTTGGTTGTTTGGTCATCTATTCATCCGACAAGGTCGTTCTAACATTGTTCACAAATCTTATATATCTCTCTTGTAGTTTCATAAACTACAAGAGAGATATGTTAGATTTATGAACAAATTTACTTTCACTTTGTTATATGAAGAAAAGACCAAAACAAACATTGTACATCTTGATGAGTTATACAACTTTGTAGTTGAAAACTTTTTCATTTGAATTAATTTACTGCTTCAAAATGTGCTTTAAAATTTTCTTTGCCTAGTGTCGAAAAAAAATACTCGGCAAAGAACTTCTTTGCCGAGTGTCAAAAAAAAAACACTCGGCAAAGAGCTTCTTTGCCGAGTGTTATTTTTGCCTGAGTGTTTTTTTTTCCACACTCGGCAAAGAAGCTTGCGAGTGCCCGAAAAAAAACACTCAGCAATCCACTTGGCACTCGGCAAAGAGCCGGTCTCCGGTAGTGACGAGGGATTATATTGTTCTAAAGTTCTCAGATTTTTGTAAAATTCAAACAAATACTTATAGGATTTCAATTTAAATTTGACCGGCAGGAGTTAAATCCAAAATTTTCTCCATCTAAAAAAACATATCTAGAAGTTTGAACTGAGTTAAATCCAAAGGTAGCAGGTAACGCACTGAAAAATTCTTAGTCAACGAGGACTAATCCGTTTCTGTTCAGTTTCTTAACTTAGCGAGGTTATAATGAGAAACACACTGCATGCTATAACTGCAGTTTCTCTCTCTCTCTCTCTAGCTAATTCATTGACTTGCAAAACTTATGTTTTGCCCATAATGAATTGTGGATTGGGACTTCTCCCTGCTTAGGTTTGGTTCCAACATATATAACAACGAAATATGCTGAAAGTACAGGGTTTAGCTTGAACAAGAGTATGAAATGAACTTTTTGATTGGAAGTGTTACAAATCACCACAAAAATGTCTGCCGCGCTGATAACATGAATGAATGAAAGCGATTTCAGAATCTCTTTGCATTAACAAGATTCTTGGAGTAGCCTTTTTTTTCTGCGTGACATGCTTGGGCTAGCTTAGGTAGTAGCTCGTACCAGGAGTAGAGCAGCTAGAGCCATGTGCCGGAGCAGGTAGGCAGTTGAGAACAACAAGGTCGGTACTGTGTCAGTTGGTCCTTTTTTCAGACTTCTTTTCTGACTATGCATATTGGGCTATTGAATTCCATTCTTGACTTGAATCTACCGGCAAACACAACCACAAACATTTCTGACTATGCATATTTTCTTCAACTCTGCCAAACTTCGTTCACTAGCTGATTTGACTAGCTATGTGCACTTATATGAACAAAACATGATTTCAAATTAAGAAAGGTATACAAGGGTGTTCAGTTTTATACAACTAAAACATGCACATATACAACCTGTTCGGCTGGCTGGGCTGGATCGTGGATTATTTACTACTGGCTGGTTTGACTGGTTTAGTGTGAGAAAAAAATAATGTTCCAACTTATAATACAATCGTTTACGATCGTTTACAGCCTGCCTCCCTTCACTCAACAGTATAAATAGTTGATGTTAGGACAAAGCAAATGAACAATCGCTTAGTTTTTATGGAGCAGTTAGTTTTTTTGTCCTAACGTCAACTACTATTGTGAGGGAGCAAGCCAATAAATAGTATATCTCTATGAGGAAATAAAGATATGTGCATAGCTTTATTTTTTTATATAGGATACGGAGTATATGAAAAAATAAGGGTGCATGTAACATGCATTTAATTCTTGTTTTTGTATGGTAAAGGAGTGTATAGATTGTTGCTTAGAAGCGGGATTGAGAAAATGAACCACATCCTCCCCCGACTAAGATAGAAATTAATTTCTTTAGAGTTGGTGTAAGTCAATTGAAAAGCTACCCTAGACCACATGTATGCTAAGCCCTCAAGTATGATTTCAAAAAAAAGTTGCTTGTTTTTCTCCATATTCAGAATCTTTAGTTTCGGTAGCAGAGTCCCCAGCAGCTTCAAAGTCTTGCGGTTCAATCCTTCTTGTTTCTTTGTTTTTCTTTATGAGGGAAGGTTCTTCTTCCTTCTAATGATAGCAACTTTGGTTGCAGTTTGTTTCGCGACAGTGTCATCCTTCACGTCACCATAGATGTCTTCACATTGATTGACCATAAAGCCAAGAGTTATTATGGTATACTTTCTCTGTACTGAAATACAATGGATTTGAGTTTTTTCTAAGTCAAATTACCCTAAGTTTGACTAAATTTACGTTAAAATAATATTAACATATATGACCTCAAATAGGTAAACTATAAACATACATTTCTTATATCTAATGACGCTCATTTGATTTCGTAAACACCGTTAATTGTTTCTAGAAACTTGATCAAACTAATTAGGTTATATAGTTTGACTTAGAACAACTCAAAATTGGCTAATTTCGTGATGGTGGGGGTATGGTCCTTGGATATTTGATGATATTTCCAGCTATAAAATGTGATGTTACATGAATCGTCTATCACTGACAAAATTGGCATATGATAAAACATAATATTGCACCCTTTTGCATATATGATTGCTCGTAATTGCAGTTCAAATGATATTTTGATGTCATGCCCTACCCTTTTGGGCACCTTCGAAAGACAGAACTGCCAAATCTTGTTGACAAAGTCCATTGATGGGCACGCTTACCACTGAAAAATATTATTGTTCAATTCTGGAATAAATCTTGAAACAATACTAGCATTTGTGCCAAGTCAACAACCCAAGTGGATAGAGGAACCTAACTAATTGAGCTATGCTCAATTTGCCATGCAAGTCAACTCGCTAGTTTTTTATATACACCAACATTTCTATTAGCATATAACATTCTTGGGAAACTCTAACTTTAATGCTTTTCTTGAAAAATCCATAATGGAGATTGAGAGGGGAGAGAGAGAGAGGAGGAGGAGGAGGCCTGTACATATATAAATACTATCCATTTTCTACTAGTTTTTTAAGAATCCAGACAAACTAACAAATACAAATTTGAAACATAATGAAGATGGGCACTTCTGGCATCTCCTGGATATTAAGAGCCTACCATTAAAGCTATACATAATTATTCACCTCTTCCATATATAAATTTTCTGGCAACCCTACTACCACATTCCCCTGTCTCTATAAGGTCTCTCTCATTGACGCATCGAGAGTGCCACCTCCATCTCCTCTTCTCACTGTCCAACTCTTCCACAATTATCAACCATCACAAAACATTCATCTTTCCTATCAACCTCATCGATGCTCGTCTCAACTTTCCCTTTACCTGGACTACTCATATATATATATATCCCTCTTTCAAAGTCATTAATCATAAAAAACCTATAGAAAATCCCATTGTCAAACCTGATGGAGTCCGATCGTGGGAAACAACAGTCTCATGGCAAGAAACAAGGTGAACATGGTGGCATGATGCATGATTATGATGGCAATAAAAATGTGTCAGGTGGAAAAAGCCAAGAGTCTAGTAATAAGGAACACGAGTCCAATAGAAATAAGCACGAATCACGTAGAAAGAGGTAAGGCATACTCCTATAAAATCTTGGCTTCAAATTCAAGTTAAATCTATGTATACATGTTTATTTGACTTCTGAAGATATGTTTATGCTTAGTACCTTCATGCACATGAGTTTGAGCAATTTCACAATAAAATAATATTAAGTCAATATTATTAGGAATTATACCATGAAATTTGTAGAGACTGATGAGTTGCACTATCATACCATGATGATTATGTCATTTCTTTCCAATATAAAAAGTTTTCTTAACCCTCAATTGATAGAATAGAATTTTGTATGTGGAATTCCTTGCCACACGTTGTGTAACATCCATTTGTAATGCTTTATGTCTAGTCCATTTTGTGTGTTATTGTTATGTAAATAATTCTTTTTCAAATCCAATTTTGTTTCTCCACATATCTAAAATATAGAATAATTCTATAAGAATTGAAAACAAAGTGTTAACTTAGGAATGCATTATTCAATATATTTATAGCATTTTCTCCCATTGTGAGATATATATCTCAAATTTTGGCATGTAATAACGTGGAACATTCCTTACATTATGTTGGGCTGATCAGTGTTATATGTCTAGATTAATTAATTATTTGTATTGCTATTTTAGTAGATGTTTGTTGTTTACCCAATAAGAAAAGGCCATTATAAAGAGAAACAATGTTATTAGATAGAGTTAGTCTTTACATTTTATATTCTTTTAGCCATTGGATCTTGCGGCATTTCAAACACATTCCTCCCTTTTACCCCTAACTCCATCTCTTTTATCTTTATCTCCTATACCTTATCTTCTTTCTACACTGACACTAATAGCATATACCACTCCTAGCCTTGTTGCCACTACCAATAATCAATTACTGCTACCTCGCTAGAACCAAAGATAGGTCCGTTGGTGCACACTACATTAGATCCTCCCTATTGGGACTCTTCATCCATCCTAACTCCCCAACATGATTTCAAAAAAAATTCCCCTACCATGTCATCCTACTCCATCTCCAATGTTTTTTTGGAGCTAGATTCTCTCCACCCACCACCACCAAGCTAGTGACAACAAAATAACACCCCTACAACAAGTGGTGGAGGTGAACCAAAATTAAGGGAAGGGGGCAATTTTAAATGGTAGTATTGTAGATATCAAAGCTTCTCAACTCAGGGCTATATGTCTACATATAGCTGTAGTCCTATGAAGCATCAGACATTTTCTGACTGAACTAAATCTTTTTTGAAGAAGGGGTGGATGCCCATTTCATCTCCATGAGCTTACACCCCTGCTTATAAGCTCATCCACTGATTGAAGGTTCTTCATTGCTAGAGCCTACCTCTTATTACCGCCACGATAACTGACTTTTGTCCATACTATTATCTCTAAATTCATGGGCATGTGCTAAATCCCTACCCCCCAAGAGCCATTAATCCTCCAAACCCATCCTTAAGCCCAAACCAAAACACATAAATCTAATTTCAACATAATTTAGGTGATATGGATCTGCGTGATATTAGTCACTTAATCTAGCAAGCTCTATAAAAAATAATTCCTTCTCACGTGGAACAGGACCAAAAAATTGTACCCCATTTGACAAAGTTAAAAAAGTCATCCTCACATGTTTTACAAATTTAGGTCTAGAAAGTTTAGCAGAGTCTGCATAAACTTTTAATTAAGCACGAACATTACCAAAAACCCTTCTTTGTTTCTTCAAAGTAATGTCCCCTCCCCCTTCTTCCCCAAAAACATCTTCATTGCACGGCATGGCCTATCACGACGAAGATCCCACAAGGGATTACTAAATCACTACACCATACAATTATGTGGATGGATTTATATATACATTCATCTGTTTAATTTGCATGTAAGTAGTACAACCCTACTGCATGATTAATTGCAATCTCTTATTTTTTATATAGCAAGTTTTCTTAGTCCTTATATTCTAAACAATGATTCATTTAATAAATTCCTTGTTGCATCTTGTGTCTCACCCATTTGAAATGCTTTGTGCCTAATCCATTTGGATGAGGTAAATCCTTCTAAACTTTTCCTCCCCTGCAATCCTTCTAAAAACACATTGACATGAGGAAAATCCTTGCCCCCTAAATCAAGAATGTGTCAACTCTCAAACCCAAATCTCTAATCCTAACCTCTAAATCTTGTTTAAAATTTTCCTATTCTAGTCCATTTGTAGTGCTTCGTATTGAGTCCATTTGTCTTATGTGCCTCATGTGTATAAATAATAGGGAATTGTATATAATAGTCAACAAGTTTTGCCTTTTGTTGTCAAATCCATTTTCAATCCTTTTTGTTTGGTTTGCTTGTTGTTGTAAAAAATTTGTCACACTTTTTTTTGTACTTTTCCCTTACCACATACTCTATCGTGGAGCACCAATAACCTCTGCATGCTTCATCAACAAACTAAAATCATTTGTGTCTACTCCAGTAGTGACATCCAAACTTACTGATCACCATAAGTTAAACGACCATTGAGTATCAACCTTGCCCTAAATGGTAAGAAAAGTTGAAAGGAAGAAGTGACGGGTTGCAATTGGTACAAGAAGTGCTCCGATGAAAGATCTCTAGCTAAATCCTTAAATTTCTTTGTTTTCTTCCTCTTTGAGATATGGAAGTTTTGAAGATTTTTAAAAACAAAGTTAATGTATCATGTTGTGAACAGGTGACTTGTATGTTGCTTAAAAGTTAATCACTTTTTGTAACCGTTGGACATAGATCCAACGGTCTAAATCATGCCCCTTTAACCTAAATCCTAATCTATTTCCTCCTACTCTTTCGTTATGCCGCCGCCGCCGCCGCTTGCATGGACCCTATATATATATTGCTCACCCTTGATGTGTGTTGCCTCACTTCGTCTCGTCGGCGTGCCTCTCCCTCTCCACCCTCTTTACCATGATAGCACCCTTGTTAGCTTCTATACCGTCGATGATTGAGTCGAGCTCCCTCGCTGCCATGGTCACCGCCCGGCTCCGATGGCCCTGCCGTCTCCACCAACCGTTGACAGGCTCCCACCACTTGGGAGAGGTAATCACTGCCTCCTCATTGTTCTGCCTACCACTATTGTTCTGAGGTGAATTTTTCCATCCTCTAACAAGGGTAAATACCTCATCCCAAACCCTAATCCTAAATCCCAGTCTGGCAGTCCTGTTCTTTGAGGTATCTAATCTCATTTTTTTACTCTAGTGTACTGTAAGGAGCAAATCTGAAAATCAAATAATGAAAAAATGGCTTAAAGCCTGTTTGGAAATTGGAGCGCAGACATTTTGTTGTTCCTATGTTTTTTTTAAAAAAAAACAGACTGATTCGTGTAAAATTTCATTCAAAATTCCTGTCTTTCGAACATGCACTGAATTCTATTGCCCAGACCCCTTCCTATGCTTGCCCAAACCCACAAAACCCTCGCCGTTGCGCCGCAGCCCGGTTGCCTCTGCGGCCGCCGCGACACTAACGGTCTACAACTGTACACCAGAAAGGCTGCAGAATTCAATTCCAGCAAATTCCAGCTTTTGTTGTAGCTTGATTTGAGATTCGATTTGAAGTCTGAAAGCCCCTTCCAATTTGCTAGTCCTCTATTTAATCTCTGCTGTGCTGCGTTAAATCCCTAAACAACACAGTGCGGCGCCGCCCCAGCCACGCCGTAAGAGGTCGCCGCGTGAGGTCACCGTCCCCGTTGCTGCCGCCTCTAACCCGAAGCCCAGGCCGCCGCCGGTGCATAACAAGGAGAATCAGGCGGAGGGGGAAGCAGCAGAGGAGGGGGGAGCAACTGAGGAGGGGGAGAAGTACCGGCCGGAACCGGAAATCCTGCCGCTGCCGCCGGCCATGGCGAAGCTGGGCCCGGGACAGGGGCTCGGGTGCGAGGCGGCGGAGGGGTCGCTCGTGCCCAGCCGGAAGCGGGAGTACAAGCCCTGCGGCAAGCACACTGAGGGGAAGCGCCCGCTCTATGCCATCGGGTTCAACTTCATGGACGCGCGCTACTACGATGTCTTCGCCACCGTCGGCGGCAACCGAGTAAGCCATCGATTGCTCCCTCTTGTTGTCCTTTTTTGTTTCTTCCTGAGGTTTGGGGAGTTCTTGATGGTAAATGACTAGGTAAATCTATGATTTTTGGTGATTTTGGTGGTCGGTTTTAGGAAGCGGAGCGCTTTTGTTTCAAATTCGATCTAAAGCTGAGACATTCGGTTATTTTTTATTGGGGATTTGAGGTTTTGTAATATTCCGAGTATTGTGATTTGTTTTGCCGAAACATGGAGTTTGCTAGTTCATTTGATGAAAAGCTGCAACCTTTGACAGAGAAATTGTTATCATTGGGGAAAGTATAGTGAGGTGTGGGCAATCAGATAGTACCGATATTACTTTGATTAATGATTATAAGATAATCTTTTAATGTCCATGCTGCTTTCACCTGCTTGTGTTGAGAAGTCTCTTATCTTGCCTCTTGATCTTGCAGGTGACAACTTACCGCTGCCTTGAGAATGGTAGTTTTGCTCTTCTACAAGCTTACATTGATGAGGATGTAAGAAAGACAATGCCCACTGCCTTTTCTTGCTGATTTTAAGTTTGATAGTGTGCTTTCTCTAATGCTCATGACGCCTATTTACCTCAGAAGGATGAGTCATTCTATACTCTAAGCTGGGCTCGTGACCATGCTGATGGCTCACCACTGCTGGTGGCAGCAGGAAGCAATGGGATCATTCGGGTCATCAATTGTGCTACAGAGAAGTTAGCTAAGGTAAGGTACCCTTAGACTTGTATGTGTTCCTATGGCAAACTTGAATGAAGCTTTACTTGCATATCAATAGTTCAGTTGTTTAGTTGGCAGATACCACTTTATCTATGGTATCTGATCCAGAAGGTCATTTGAATTTGCTTTAGTTAAGGACTGTTGCTTGCTATGCATTAATACCATTAGCAAACTGTACCTTTTGCCTACAGAATATTCTGGATATTGAATACATCAATATGTCCGTTATAGACTTTTAGTCAAGACACATCAACCTAGTGTATCTATTTTTACGTTGTACGTATTGGCAAGAGATTGGGCATGCTAATAAATACTATCCCCTATACCATTTATTAGGACGTGCACTGTGTGTCTTATTTGGTAGTTCTGTTTACGGGATTCTGCAGAGCTTTGTTGGCCATGGTGACTCAATAAATGAGATAAGAACTCAACCGTTGAAGCCTTCGCTCATCATTTCTGCAAGCAAGGTTATGTGATAACCTGTTCTTATGTTCAATGTACCTTTTCTTTTATAATTGTTCTGAGTTTTAACACCATTTCATATGACATTATCGAATAGGATGAATCTGTTAGGCTATGGAATGTCCATACAGGGATCTGTATCTTGATATTTGCTGGAGCTGGAGGTCATCGCAATGAAGTGTTGAGTGTTGTAAGTAGTGCCTGCTTATTATTATGACATTGTTTTAGAACATTACTTGCTTAAAGTGCCTTGATTATACCATTCTTTCAGCTTCTGATGTTATCATTTGTTATTGAGTGTTACATCAGGGATAAAATAAGACTCCCTAATGACTGCTACTGCTTTTGTACTTCAATTACATTAGGCATAAAGGTACTGATGAATACATTATTTTGTCTTAAGGACTTCCACCCTAGTGATATTGAATGCTTTGCAAGTTGTGGCATGGACAACACTGTGAAAATCTGGTCAATGAAAGGTTAGAAAGCTACTTCAAAGTTGCTTCATGTTTGCATTTGCATGTTGCATGCCATTGAGTTTGCCAATGTTGTTGCAGAATTTTGGCTATATGTTGACAAATCATATTCATGGACTGACCTTCCATCAAAGTTCCCAACAAAATATGTCCAGTTTCCGGTATGTTAAACATTCATAATTATCTTTATCCAGTCTCTTGTAAATCCCTGTTGGTGTTTAGTCCTCATGCCATCAGACTGACCTGTTTCTTTTGTTTCAGGTCTTGATTGCTGCAGTACACTCTAACTATGTTGATTGTACAAGATGGCTTGGTGACTTCATCCTATCAAAGGTGAAATTTCTGATTCGTTAAAATGGATACAAATTTCTGTAGCACAGTTGTCACTCTTTTGTTGGTTTGACATGCCACTGTCTGGTTCATCTATGGCTGTACTGTGCAAGTGTTCAGTTTTCAATCTTTTTTCTCAGTGCCTAATGAGGGATCTGATCTGTGAAAAAATTCTATTTGCAGAGTGTTGACAATGAAATTGTGCTTTGGGAACCAAAGACAAAAGAACAGAGTCCTGGGGAGGTAATTCAGTTTAACTTTCCCAGAATTGTATACCTATCATAATGCCATATACTTACCTACAGTTGTAAACTATTTCCAGTGATGTCTTAGATTTCAAGGCACTAACTGCCCATATTAAATATATTCCACTGAAGTAATATGATTTTCTGTTGCCTCATAGGGAAGCATTGATATTCTTCAGAAGTACCCTGTCCCAGAATGTGACATCTGGTTCATCAAATTTTCATGTGATTTTCACTTCAATCAGTTGGCGATAGGTAATATCTCTCATCAGGATTGTTTCTGACACAGAAGTTTTATTTAAGATTTTTTTTTTTTTTGCTTTGTAAAATTTCACACACCACAAGTTGTTTTGATGTTTTTGAATGGCAATCTGTTAACACATATATATGACCTTTTTCCCCATAGGAATATTTGCTGATCAGATATCTGCAAATAAATTCAGATGTGTTTGATTATATTTTGAGATACAGGAAAAGTTGACTGCTCTAATAACCATCCACTACTTCAAACAGGCAATCGTGAAGGAAAAATATACGTGTGGGAAGTACAGTCCAGCCCTCCTGTCTTAATTGCTCGGTAATTTTTACTGCAAGATTTCAGTTATTCTTGTCTTCCACTTGTATTGTTGCTGAATTAGTAACTGTTATGCTTCTGGATGCGAATGCTTCATCATTTTCAGGCTGTATAATCAGCAATGCAAATCGCCAATAAGGCAAACTGCAGTGTCCTTCGATGGAAGGTACCTCACTCTAATGCTCGCTATGGTGTACTGTCTATTCTAGCATTTGTTTTTTTTTTTTGTTTTTGTTCTGCTTGAGAAATTCTCAATAGCATGTCATACGCTTGTGCATTTTCTTTTTCTGTTTCCATGGTTGATTGATAAAATGTGACCACGTCTTCCTTATCTAGCACAATCCTTGGAGCTGGTGAAGATGGCACCATATGGCGATGGGATGAAGTGGATCATCCGAGCTCCAAAAACTGAAACCAGTGTTGCTGCTCTGCCACCAGTGGTAATGCTGGACTGATGGTTACCCTCGGCTGGGGTTGTGATCCGTTGGTGGAAAGTGCCACCTGGTGGTTTTTTAGTCAAAATGGTTGGTATTAACTGAATGTTGAATGTTGGCTCATCGAATGTTGTAAGTTGGGATGCTTGTGCTGGTACTTTGCTCCGTGGACAAGTGAACTTAATTTGTTGCAACTTTGGTAACCGTTGTTATCCGTTTGTTCTTGCAATTCTAAAAAAAGAGCAAATTTCAGGATACCTGTTTTTATTTTCCAGTACATGAAAACTAAGTTTTAGGCTTGCTTTTTAAATTACTCCTTTTTAAAAAAAAAAAACTGGATTTGTACTTCAACGATGCATTCCTTGTTCATAGCTTTACTTTTGAAGTCTTGATAGCTGGGTCTAAAGTTACCATGCCCACTAGTATCAGAAGCCGTGTGAAATGTTATTTGTGGAATGCATGTACAAACCCACCTAAAGTTACCCTTCTGTTAGGTTATTGAATGTTTACTTACTGTCACATGGAAATCTTCGAATTGCGACCCTGAACAAACTCGTCATGGAAGAGACTTGACCGAAACTAGGACTGTAGCATTAGCAAGCTGCACAACAGCTCCTTCCAAAAAAAAAAAAAAGCTCCTTCAGTCTGTCAGGCATGTTTAGATCCTATATAGCTAATAGTTAGTTGAGATCCCATATAGCTAAGTTAGCTGTTAAAAAATAGTTAAGGTCTTGTTTGATCCTCGATAATAAATTAGATAATATCTTATCTACCACCTAGCTAACAATTACTAGCTATTTAGCTGGTTTCTTCCTGCTAACACAACTAAATAATGTTTTACCTACCACCCATCTAACAATTACGGGTTATTAGCTGGTTTCTCCTAACTAACACATCTAAATAACCTCTTACTTACCACCCAGCTAAGAATTACTAGTAATTAGCTACTTTCTCCCAGCTAACACAGCTAAATAATCTCTTACCTACCACCCAGCTAACAATTACTTGTTTTTAGTTGGTTTCTCCAAGAAAAAAAATCTCTTACCTACCACTCAGCTAATAATTAGTAGTTATTAGCTGGTTTTTTCCAGCTAACACAACTAAATAATCTTTTACCTACCACCCAGCTAACAATTATTAGTTATTAGCTGGTTTCCTGGCTAATATAGCTAATAGTTAGCTGGTTATCCAAACGGCCCCCATTCACGTGCCGTTCGCTAGTCTGGAAGTTCCAGACCAGCCGGTTGCTCCCTCCTCATATTTTACTGTTCACAAAACCAGCCGAACAGTATTTCTCTCTTAAACAACCAGCTAGCGAACGGGCCTCAGTATCTCTGTGCCCCTTTGGGAGCGTGTCAGCTCATGCTTCCACTGGATGCTATGGCTTGCATCGATCTTTCTACAGCCACAGGCCGCAACAACTTTCTCCCGGGGAACCAATAGTAACCACTCAATTTGAGCATCGATCTTTCTACAGCTACAACCATTTAGTAACTAATTCAGTTTGATGCTCAACTGCTAGAAACAGCCTCAAATTTGTCTATCCCAGTTGTGATGGAACCGGTCACTAAGGGCGTGTTTATTTCCCTGCATCAGGGTGGCCCGTTCATCTGAAATGGACCTAATTTGATAGAGACAGGCACAATAGCTGCACTGAATAGGATGTTGGCTGGCCTAAGTAAGCCTTTATTTGTTTGCCTACACCTACACTAGAGGTGGCCTAAGTAAGCCTTTTTTTTGTTTCTTGAGAGCCAGGCCAAAGGGTGCTTTGAGGCCCATGCTGGCTGGGCTGGAAAGCTGGACCAGGAAAACAAACAAAGAGAAGCTGCAGCTGGGGAGCTTGGCCCATGCTGGCCTGAGCCAGGCAAGCAAACACGCCCTAATACACTTCTAATGCTATCTTTTAACGTTAAATGACCTAGGGAATTTGTGCTCAGGGCTTTTTATGCTCATTAGCTCAACCAAAGGGTTCCCAATATGGCTACAAGTTCATGTTTTCATAAGTACTCCCTCCGTTTCAAATTATAAGTAGTTCTGGCTTTCCTTAAAACATGAGACTGGATTCAACATGGCTTCAACAATTCAGACTTAGGATTTTCATCAATATGAGACTGGATTCAATTTTAGTTTCGGTTTTTGCAAGCCTAACAATCTTTTGAAAACACAAAACATTATAGTGGGTCTAAGTTCATGCCATTTCACTAGAACATTACTACATGTTTTATATATAAGGACAACACAAGTTTTATACAAATTTGCTTAATAAATAGCCTTAACCAAGACATTAAAAATTAAGAGCATGGTATGAATCACTTATCTCCTAAGGGTTTGACCAAGTATTTTTATGTTGACAACAAGCTTAAGCAACACACAAAACATGCAACGAAGGAGAATTATGATGCTCACGATATGATTATGAATTTAATTTAAAGGCTTAACACCGAGGGTGTTACACCATATTTTGTGAACTCAAGTATTATCTAACTTTTATTCACTGTCAGCAGCAGTGGCAAATCACTAAGCTCCTTATTATCTCCATGGACATGCGGTAAGAAGTCCCAAGAAATAGTTGGCTCAAATAAGACCGAGGCGTCCATCTTCTGTATCCATTGTGGTGAAAAACAAAGAACACCACATTTGTCTTTCTTACATTGCTTATGGTGAAGCATTCACTCGTCATGATGCATGATCAGATTTATGCCTTAGTGACTGTAAGGACCATGATGCCTAAGAGAGAGGGGGGTTGAATTGGGCAACTTAAAAATCTACTTCTAACTATAGCCTCTAATTTTCACCTTAGCAAAACCTATGCAATAAGATAAACTATCTAAACGTGCAACTACAGTTTTGCTAGTGTGTTGCTATCTCTACCGTAAAAGAGTTATGCAACCTAGGTTCCAATACTATCAACTAGCCTATCAACTAAGCTAGTAAAGGTAAAGCACACAACCAAGATTGCAATACAATGAGGAAGCTAAAGATGAGGTAGAGATGCAAACTTTCGTTGATGACTTTGGTATTTTTACCAAGGTATCAAGAAGCAGCAAGCTTCCCCCTAGTCCTCGTTAGAGCCCCTCGCAAGGAAGCCCTTGCAAGGGCTAAGCTCTTGGTCCTGGTAACTTCGTGGATAGCCTCGGGTCTTCCACACGCACAAGTGGGTCTCTGATGTGTCTTCCGGCAAGGCTCTCCCGGACCGCTCCTCGCCATCATTACTATCAAGCTTTTGGCTAAAATGCCATGGGCCTTGTTCCCTCCGGTACACTGTGGCGGCCACACCACAAATGCAGTTGGCATGGTCTAGCAAGACTACTAGCCCCGCTGAGTACAAATGCGGTGAGCGCAAGCACCTTTGATCAAGAGGTGTGCAAACCTCACTAGCAACTAAGCCTAAGCCTAGAGCAAGCGCATAAGCGGTGGTCTAACTAGTCTAAGCACTTCGAAAAAGCACCTACATTTGTATCACCAAGCACTATACAAGTGGAGACCTCTAAAATGGTGTATCAACACCACCCCACACAAGTTTCCCAACTCCTTCACATATGAAATGGCCGGTTGGGGGCTTATTTATAGCCTCCCCAACTCCAAAGAGCCGTTGAACTGCTTGCTGCTCTCAGGCAGAGCCTGGCGATCCCACTACTCATCATGGTGGTCCCACCGTGAGGCATGCCAATGGCTGACTGGCGCTCCAACGGTCACCTACAGCTCCTGGCGGTCCCACTGTGAGACGTGTTGACGGTCAATAATGTCAACTATACTCTATTAAAATAATATATATTTATATTTAAAATCAATCATAAACATAGGACTAGAGGTTTAAAACTAATTATTTCCACAAGTCTTGGTGATTTTATAATTGCAGGAGAATTTATACAGAAAACAAGATAAAGCGGGCCATATTATCGCAAGGGATCAAATCCAATTACGATGAAACCAACACCACTAGGCCTTAAACCATCATTCATAGGCCCAGAGAAGGAGCTCCATGCACCTATAGGTTGGTCGACCTCCCCTGGTCCCACCTGTCGGCGCTGCACTTCTCCACCGACCTTGAGGACTAATCTCCACCCTTGATTCAAGTTGGTTTGATCCAATGGTGGGCATAGGAATTGGTGAGGATCGATGATGTAGCAATTACTTGCCCCCTACTCAATCCCCCCTATAAAAGGACCCCCAGACCCCCTCCGAGAAGGCATTCGAAGAACTCAGAATCCATTCGAGTCAGAAGAACTCGAGAGAGAATAGCTCCACATACATTCATAGCATAGTTAGTTTAGTTAGATCAAGTAGAGTTGAGCTTGTTGCTCGGGATTTTAGATCTAGTCAATGGAGGCTTGGTATAGCTCTTGTATCCTTTATATTTATCTACTTGATGACATTATTCTTTATATTACTATCTTAGTTATCATGTTCTTAGTATATATTGAGTTTATGCTTGGTATAATTAGAATTAGCATTATATCTATGCTTTGGTTCACAGAGCGCCTGACTTAGTGTTCGAACAGGTTGGGTAGCCAGATCTTGTGTAAGCATGGTGCTTATACATTATCTTGCTTGTGGAGGCATACTATACTTAGAGAAGTGTTAGATTTATGTGGCATGACACCTATTAGATCCTCTGTAGTCCACTCTCTGAGTATATGTTTAGCAGGACCAATGATCACTATAGATAGGTATATTTATATGTATGCTTGTCTATAGATGATGTCCCCATGTATAAATATAAGTTAGTCCTAATAATATTTGAGTATATACAATGATATATATGCTTTGACTTATAATTAAGATAACTTAGGAATGTAACTCACGTGTATTCTAATTAAACTAGCTATTGCATTATAGGGGTCTCTCTGAGTATTTATATTTATGCTTATCATATATATATATATATATATATATATATATATATATATATATATATATATATATATATATATATATATATATATTATCATTTGATTAATCCCTGTCTAAGAGTATGTGTTTAGTTCATTGATTCATCAAAAGTATAAGTTATCAATCTCTTATTGCTACCATCCTTCCCAGTGGTAAAATATAAATAACGATACCTAGAATACTCCTAGTAAAATGCTACAATGGTATTTCTGTGCGCTTGCAGAATTCTTTATTTTCTTATGCACCTTATCAAATATCAACAAGGCGTGCCAACTATCAACTGGCGTTCCAACGGTCGCCTGTAGCTCATGGCAGTCCCACCGCCTATCTTGGCGGTCCCACTATGAGGCACATCAATAGCAGACCGTCTTTTTCATGCTTTAGTATTTTTGGCGTAACTTTTAGCTTCGAACTCTGATTTTGATGATCTTGGACTTTTTGGAAAGCTAATGAAGAGCTCTAGAACTTTGAACTAATATCACATTAACTTTGTCTTGACTTCAATTTAATTTGTGTCTTCACGTTCGGGCTTCTTCAATGTTGTGTCTTGGACTCTTTGCTTGACTTCTAGATCTTCTACCAAGCTTCTAATGTATTCATTAAGGTGTAGATCATCTTCTCCATTTGTCCATCTCGGTCCAAGTCTGCCATGCAACCTATTGGACTACAAAATAAATATTTGCAAGCATATTAGTCCAACTTGGTCATGTCAATCATCAAACACCAAAATCCAAACTAAATGGGCCGATGGTTCATTTTCCTTACATTGACCATCAACAAATAACATGTAGAAAAATCAAATACAAATAAACACTACATCAACACATATAATATGTCATGACTGGGTCATTGTTTCATAAAAATCAAACCACAAAAAATAAACCAAACTTTTGGTTTCGAAAATCTTATACCATCTGTGTTTACCTTATATTGATGTTTTACATATGAATTGTTTGAACTTTCTGATGAATGTGATTCTTGTGAATTGAATTCAACCTTATTAAAATTTGAGCCAAAACCATACAAAATCAAAATAAATTTTAATGTGATGGGATAGCTGAAAGCTTTTGTTTGGTTTTGGTAATTGAGTGCCAACCATATGGACTAATGCCCAAAGAGTGTTGTAGCTTAGCTCAAGATTTTGGTATTTTTCCTACAAGCTTCTAAGGCTTTCTTGAGCTACACTTTTCTCATTCTTGAGGCTAGCTATTGAGTCATTAACCAAGGAATGTTCTTTAGTCAATTTTCTAATAGTGTTATTAGCTAAAGACAATTCTACGGTTAACTTCTCAACCTTCATTCTTTCCTCGGTGATAGATGCTTCTAGTGCAAGGTTTTCGTCTCTCTCTTGAGTGATTATTTCACCTTGCAACTCCAAGTATCTATTCCTCTTCTCTAATTTCTTCATTAGTGTCTTTATTTTGGTGTAGGCCTTTTTACGAAATTTTCTTATCATGCTTTCTTCAATAGCTTCCACATCCTCATCACAACTATCATACTCATCACTAGAAGGAGTGGATGAGACATGTACCTTCTCCCCCTTAGCCATGAGGCAAGTTAGAGTATAGTAGTCATTGTCGATGAGATTGGAGAAGATTCTCGGTGATGAAGCTAAGTTGGGGAACAACTTTGGCGGTGAAGCTGAATCGTGGAAGATCTTGGTTGGCGATGAAGAGTGGTGGATGGTGATGTTCACATCTCCTTTCTTCTTATTCTTCTCATCATCACTTGAGTCACTATCATCATTTGATTCCCATTCTTCACCAAGATGAGCTTCACCTCTCTTCTTATTTTTGTTCTTCTTGTCATCATCCTTGTTGTACTTCTTCTTCTTATCTTTAGAACAATCGGCTATGAAGTGACCGGTATCACCACACCCATAGCAAAACCTCTTCTTGTACCTCTTCTTTCCATCACCATAAGCCTTGCGGTTGCTCTTCTTCTTCATTAATTTTCACAAGTTTCTAATGACAAGTGCAACCTCTTCATCAGACTCTTCTTCTTCACTTGAGGAATCATCCTTCACTTTTTCTTCTCTTGATTTGAACTTTTGCCTTCATGAGCTTGAGTTGCCTTTAGGGCTGCATTCTTGTTGTATCCCATTGCACTAGAATTTTGATTATGAGCATTGATTGCATCTTCATCTAGACACTCATGATGCTTGAGCTTTAAAAGAACTTCTTGAGGTGTCATCTCATCATAACCGGGTCTTTCCATGATCATGGATGCTAGCATGTTGTTCTTGGCTCTATAAGTTCTCAACATCTTTCTAGCAAACTTGTTGCCATCTCATTCATTACTACCAAAAGCTCTTATGTGGTTAACCAATGCCATGATCCTATCAAACATTGCTTGTGTTGTCTCACCTTGCAAGAACACAAACCTTTCCAATTCACCATGAGTAACTCAATGTTGCCTTTCTTCACACTCTTGTCTCCTTCGAAAGACACTATCAAGGTTTCCCAGTCTTGCTTAGCACTTTCTATTCCATTTACTTTGTTGAACTCATCCGAACTCAAACTTGAGACAAGCAAAGATACTGGCTTGTGCATTTTGGTGGAGGTTGAGAGCTTCTTCTAGAGTTATTTCTCTATCTTCATCGGTGGGAATGATAACACTTCCACAACTTCCCAAAGTCCTATGGCAATAAGGTGTATCTTCATCTTGTAAGCCCAATCGGTGTATCTTATTCCATCAAAGTGAGGTGGCTTGCCTTGATTGACGGTAGGGAAATGCATGGATGGACCTTTGATGAGTTGTCCATAGTCAAAACCAGGTACTTGAGTAAATTCCCTTTCCTCAAACATTCTTAGCTGCTCCAACATCGCTTGCATTGTCTTTGGTTCCTTCATTCTTGCCACTAATAGCATCTTCAACCTTCTTGCTCAACTCATCCTTCAACTTGCTCATCTCATCATGCATCTTTTTTCATTTCATCTTGGAACAACTTAGCTTGCTCAGCCATCAACTCTTTGCCAATTTGCTTGGCCATCTTGACGGCATTGGCTTGCATCTTTTCGGTGTCTAACATTGTTTCTTCTCACGCGGTGAAGCGCTAAAAGAAGACCTTGCTTTGATACCAATTGAAAAGATCTAAACAATGCCTAGAGGGGGGGGTGAATAGATGTATCTAAAAATTTCTACACAAACTCAAAGTAGCTGGTCAGCAACTATCAACAGTCCCGATAGTTTGGGCCAGAACTTCCGGTGGCTGAAACTTCTGACACAAAGAGCCGACAGTTGCGACTCCTATGGGAACTACCCAATCCATGCTAAAATGAACTTTGATGAATGCAATAACTTACAACCCCACTTCCTAGTGGTAAGATAAAGTGTTAGAGTTGTTCCTTTGATGCCAAAAGGTCTCCACTTAGTAGATCGAGTCCAAACCCTAAGAGGTGCTTTGAGGGAGAAGAGAGACAACCAAATACAAATATGATAGCACAAATCACAACAACAACAACAAGCATGTGGGACACAAGGATTTATCCCAAGGTTCGACAACCCCACAAAGGAGCTCCTATGTCCTCGTTGTTGAGGTGACCACAAAGGTCGGAGTCTCTTCCACCTCCTTGCCTCTCTGAAGGAAACCACAAAGGTCACTTGAACTTTCCACTAAGAAATCATAGGTAATACAAACTTCCCAAGGCTCTTCCACAAGATGGAAGCTCTTGGGCGACGCCTAGCTAGCTAGGGGCAAGGCCCCAAGAGTAATGAACATAAATCCAACCGGCTTGACAAAGAAATCAAGTGCTCAACCTTACTTTGGTGATTCTCTCACTCAATCCATTCTCTCTTCACTCAAATCCTTAGGGGAATCAAAGTTTGGAGCAAAGGGGAGAGGAGAGGAGAGCATTGAATGCTTGGGAGTTGCGTTGCCTAGGGTTAGGTCACAATGAATGAGTGAGTAATGTTTAGAAGAGAGGAGAGAGCTATTTGTACTCATAGGCAAAATCTAACCGTTCAGATCTATGTTGGAAGTTCCGACACAGATCGTCAAAACTTTCGATGCCTATAGAAAACAGTGTTCAACGTGTGGTCAACTAGGGAAGCACGGCTAGAGCCAGAACTCCCGGCGGCTGTTGGGACTTCCAGCAGCCGGGACTTCCGAATCCTGTCGGGACTCCCGATGGGCAGCCGAGCTAGGCGGCTAAGTCCCTAAGTGTCGGGACTTCCGGCAGGAGTTGGGACTTTCCGACTGCCGGAACTCCTGGGAGGTGTCGGGACTTTTGACATGCTGCAAGGGTGGCTGGAGGCTAAGTCCTATGTCACTAGGACTTCTGGCAATTTCTGGAACTCCCGACTGTCGGGACTTTCGACGAACGTCAGAAGTTTCGACGACTAAGGTTATAGAAAAACTATTCTGTGTTCATGAAGTGCTAGAGTGTCTCTCTTTTGATTTTAATTTTATACGTGAGCACTCTATCTTCCCCAGACCACCTAAATTTGCATCCCTCTTTATAGTACGACCAACCTAAACCCAAAACATAAAATAAAAGCATTGGAGAGCATTTGAGTTCGTCTGCCTTTTGCACTTCAAGAATGGAGGGACACCATTTCATCCAAAACAACTCTTTGATTTTTTCATGGGACTAAAGCTACAATATATCTCAATAAGATCTCATTAGTCCCTAATTTGGATGCCATCGATACACCAAACCCACAATGGAGGCAAATGCATTTTCAGCAACAGTTATCTAATGCCACTATGTCTGGCTAACAATTGCATATGCATTACTCTTAGTGACATGGTGAGGATGCAAGAGAAAATCTTCAAAAAATGTTTGGAAAATGCTAACTCGCATGCACAAAGTGTTGGAACACTTGGAGGAGTTTAGCACATTGAAAAAGGCTTTGAAAATGAAGTTTGGTGGGCTATTTTGTGCCCATTGGATTAATTTGGTGATCCCCTAGGCCTTGGACAGGGACTAATATGCTTAGTGTAAAAGCCTAAGAGAAGAGGATTTTACGATGGGCACTGTTGCCTCAGTGGTTGGACTGCCAGCCCTTGGCACACGCTGAAAGCCATCTATTTAAATTTTTGCACGTAGCGCATTGTCTGGTGGTGCGCCGCATGGCCCATCGGACAACGACTTGGCACTATTCATTGCCTGAGCCTACCTGACTACACCGGCCATTCAGACCGCTAGAGGTGGTGGTGGACCACTAGAATGAAGTTGAGCGTGGGAGGTTTCTTGTAACACCCCTGGTGTTACGAGCTTGTTTAGTACCGCGATTTAGGCCTAAGAGAAATTTTCGAAACGAGTTTCTTGGATTTTTTTATTTAAAACGTACTCGACGTGATGAATGAATCATGTGTGACTTAATTTTGTGGACTTGAATCAACGCCCAAGTGAAATTACTCAGTGCGTAAAGATATTTAGAAATATCGAACGACGATGCTAGCGAACGGTTTGTTCTGTTAGATTAAGCATGAAAATCAACTTTTATAAATAAAATAAAATCTATTAATAAATAGAACGGTATATATATATATACTCATGAGTTTATTTTGATAAGCACGAACTGACGAGAGAGTGAGTGCAGCAGCTTCGCTTATTTTTTCTGGCTTACAGCGTACTCGTTGCATGGCAATTATTCCACGTCTCGTTCTCGTCATGACTCTGCATTTCTCTGCATTGCAAAGCCTCCCATCCAATCGCATCTGAACTGGTCCACCATGCTGGGAGTCTAAAATTAGTGCACGTGGTTCTGGCCCTGCTCTGCCCACGCCGTGTCTTTTCCTTCCTGTGCTCGCCACTATCGGCCGTGCTGTGCCGTCCCGTCCTGCTCCTCTCTTCGTGCTTGAAATGGGTGGCAAGCCTGCACGTGTCTCCTTGCTTTTCCTCTGTCTGCGTTTGCCTCTGGCGCTGCCTTGTCTGTCTTGCCTCTCTCTGTCGTGCACCGCTGAGTAACCACTGCCTCCGTTGTCCCATCGAACTGATAACCTTGCCATGCTGCCTCTGTTTGTCTTTGTCTCTGATTTCTCTTTCGAGCCAAGCAGCGCCCGCTGTCGTTAGTTCCCCCAGCGCTGCTCCTCCTCCCTTTTCTTTTCTGCTGTCACCTACCCTCGGTTTCTTGAGGACGTAAAGCCGCCGCTCGCCTGGCTCACCCCTCTCATGGTCTCTCCCTCTCGGTGCTTTCTTCACCCTGTCTCGTGCGAGCACCCGCACAGGGTTGTGGCCACCGACGTCGTTGCCTGGCACGCCCACAGCCACCATGCCCTAGAGCACCGCCGCTCTCCTTCCTCTCACCGAGTTCGCATGTGGCCCTACACCTCTGCACTGCTCCTCCTGAGCCATCGTGCCCGCGACCCGCTGCTCCGGGCGGCCTCCGACAGCACCTGCAGCCGCTCTCGTCGCCAATTCCTTCCCCCTCGCGCATGCATGCCTGTGCCTACGGTGCCTCGCCGCGCCATGCCTCCGGTTCACTATCGTCTTGCTAAGCCAACCTCTGCGCCCGCGCCCCCGGTCCCGCACTAGACCCGCGGCTCCTCAGCGCTCGGCCGCACCGCGGTCCCCCGTTGCCTCGCGCCGTCTTCCCCCACCGCACGCGTGAGACCTACAGCACCGTTCCCCTCCTAGGCACCTCCTCCGCACCTCTGCTACCAATGCCGCCGTGACCTCTGCCTCCCCGAGCCCACTCGGCTGTAGCACCACCATGCCATGCCCGCTCGGTACCCCGACGTCTGCCTCGCCAGCCATCACCCATGCCGGACCCACCGCTCCGCAGCGCTGCCCTTCTAGGCACCTCCTCCGCAGCGCCGCCTCCTTCCCTGCTCCTTCACCGCTGATCTAGGCGCCCTCTTGCTACACCTACGTCCGCAGTCGTCGACGTCCCCCTCCCCTTCCTCCCCGCACCATCCCGCCGTGCGCCCTGGGAGCGCTGTCGCTGTGACTTCCACTGTCCGTCGGTCGTCCATGGTCCAGTCTCGCATGAGCATGTGCGCACCCCCCTCAGCCCCGCATTGGAGCTGCAGAACCTCTATATTTCCCTCGCACGATCATGTCGCCGCACCACCTCCTGCCGTGCCCCGCCGTCGCCCGTGGCTGACCGCGCGTGTGTGGCCTGGGTGCCATGGGCCGTCTTTGGCCGTGCCGCAAATGCCCGTGCGCATGGCCATCTCCAAGGCTGCCCCTGTGCCGCTTGGTCACCATTCCACTAGTGGGATTCAGCCAGAGTTGGTCCTCCTCTATTGCTCTGCTCCGTGCTCTGCATTTGGGATGGAAGAAAATGTGAGAAAGATGAATAGAAACGATACAGGGTTCTTAGTGCAAAGTACGTGACTCATATGAACAGTAGAATACGAAATAGATCAAACCGCAAGGTTGTTTTTGTATAACCGCCAGGTTGAATGGGTAGGCCGCGCGTGGGCCAGTTTGCTGGGCTGTCTGTGTCGTTGCTGATTGCCGTGTTGGGTCGGCCTTTAGGCTGACGCGCCTGGGCCGCTTGCGCCATGCGTCGCGCCCTGCCTGGGCTGGCCTGCTCCCGCGTTGCTAGGCCGGCCGGTCATTGCCATGCCTAGGCCGTTGTCGTGCGCCCGTTGGGCTGGCCTGGTACCGCCGTTCTCCACTAGGCCAATTTGGGCTGCTGGTTCCTTCAGTTTTCCAAAATGATTAACTAAATTAGTTTCGGGAATGGACTTGTGAAATCAATATAAATTTGTGTAGTTGTCCAAAAATGATGAAACTAATTTTGTTAAGTTTCTAAAATTATGCTCTATCTAATAGTGTATTTGTTCATATAGATTTGGTATGTTTTTAGGGTTGCTCTAATTATTTTATCATGCTTAATAATGTTAAAAGGTGAACTTGTAGGAATTGTTGTGATAAATTGGTAATAGTGTTGGATCTGAAATTGTTACAGTAGGTTCCTAGTAATATTAGCTGCTCACTGTAAATTTTGTAGCTCTAGAATAATTAGTTTGCTAGGTAGATAATGATGCCCTACTTCAAATAATGAGTAAATCGATAGAACGAAATAAAGAAACACCTTGGAATTGTATAACTAAAACAATTGTTGGAGAGTAACGCCTTATTCGACAATGTGGATACATAGCCTAAGTACGATCATTGTTAGAACTAGTTCGTTAGCTTGAGAGGCGTAAATCGTATTTTACAAGTTACGGTTGCAGTTGATTAATTACGTCCTTGCATTGCATCACATTGCATATCATAATAGGGACGTCGATGGATCACGGAGTCATCGGGAGTTGCTGAAGAAATGGTGCTCTTGGAGATCATGTCGACAGGATGGAAAGCTAACTTCTGATTATATTTTACCTAGGCAAGCCTCGGTGCATAACCCCTACTCTTCTACAGTTTAAATTATATTTGTGCATTAAGTTTTAAGGAGTTGAATGAAACCCACTTGCATATATATATATATATCTTTATCCTATGAGTCTTACTAGTATGACATGATCATGTAGATTGCTATGCTATAGGACTCCGGTAGAAGTCGAGTGATGGCTATCACTCGCGAGAGAAGAAAATATATTATTGGATTAATATCACTTAGAATATATAAAAATTGTGGAAAAAAATGTTGACCGAGCAGGGATATGGTTTGGGTATTGGTGGGTGTAAGAGGTTGTGTCGCCGTGGACGCGGGGCATAGCTTGGTTACACTACTTTCCCTGTCTGTGTTGGTTAAGGACCGGCCGTTGCATAAGACGCTAGGCAAGTCATGAACTTATTATCCGGAGCATATACTTGGGTATGGTCGCTTGGAAGACTTGTCGCTCTCTTCTCGTGGATCCGGCTCTTTTCTGACCGACTATCAGGGTGGTTTTTTTGGTTAGGAGGTCCTTGCACCGCACTGAGCCTGGGACTCAGGGGCGGGGCTTGGAGTCCTAGTTTTGATGGGGACCTGGACACCCAGGACAGGAGGGTGATGGGTTGGTCCTACTTGTGCCTTGGGTACAAGCGGGACGTGTGTTTTTAGGGTACCTAGCTGGGGGCATTGATTCACGAATCGCTGGTGTTCCGGTACGACTTGTCTTAACTCTAGCACCGTAGTAAGAACTAGAAAATGAAAGATGGAAAGAAAAGGAAATCTGATTACTTACCACCTGCTTGAAAGTAGTACATGTGCTTACATAGAATGGTTAGTTAATGAACTAATGCACTGCTAATAAAAATCAAATATAAGGACGCATATTTAGTAATGCTTCCTGTAGATACAATAAACCCACAAGCCATATAACCTTGCATATCTTTGGAGTCTTTTTCTTTCCTCCTATCGGGTAAGTCTTGGTGAGTACAATTGAGTACTCAGGGTTTTATTCCCCCTATTGTAGGTGACAGGTGGAGGCTAGAGCTGACCTTTGTGTGTGGATTCCTCCTGGTGGGCTTAGAGAGGATTTCCTTTATGCTGCGATCATAGTCTTTATTTATAACTCTCACTAAATGTTTTTATAAATGAAAGTTTTATAATCTGTTGTCATAGTTTACATATCAATGATTCATCATGTCATGATTAGCTAATTATTTCAACTGTAATTTTGATCACATGTTTATATTCTGCTGTTCAACTAAATTGTTTATAACTCTGATAATATGTTTACATTCCGCTGTTATAATAATAAATGTTATACTCTGATGTTACATGTAAAGTGATGTAAGAAATGGTTAAGAATGGTGTAAGCTTTATTCTCTCATTTGTGGTCCTGATGGAAAAATATGGATTTTTGGGTTCTCTCCTGGAGTGTGCCCGACGGAACCGAGTAATTTAGTGTTATCCTTTAGGTGCTTAGTGTCTAATGGAAGACGAGTACTCCTAGGAGGCATTAGATTAGGCGGTTCTACCACATTTCTGTGTTTGAAATACTCTTAAGCGCTTAATACGGTGCTAAACACCAGACTAATCCAGTGTAAATTTTAGGTTTTGGAACCTCTCTATGTAACACTAGATTTGTCTGTTGGTTAGGGCATCAGATCAAATTTTATTTCACCAGACTAACTATGTGTTAAAGGAGATGACCGGTGGAGCGTGTCAAAGGTAGCTGTTGCTACTTGACGGCTAGACAGCCAGGCATGCAGTGTGCTAGGTGAGAGGGGAAATGGCTAATTTCTTCCACCTCCTATAAATAGATGGTGCTTGGTTTTGAGGGTTCTCTTGGCCATTTGTTGACATCCCTACTCCATCTAAGAGTTGAGCAAACTGCCACTCCCTCTCTCTTGTCTTACTGATCATATTTGTTAGAGATTGGAGCCTCTAGTGCATTGCATTAGGAGACACAGGAAACCTTTGTGATTTAGGATTCTCTTGTTACTCTTGGTGATTGCCGCCACCTAGCAGCTTGGTGCTTGAAGAGATCATCGAGTACCACTTGGTGATTGTGTGGTGACTCCAATCATTGGCTTCGTGAGGGGCTTTGTGCTCATCCCTATGAGAGACTCGCCAGGAGCAACTTTAGTGGAATCATCGAGGCCTGGAGTGGTTCTTTGTGTTCTACCGGCTTCCACACTAGTTCTCATGTCGTAGGGGCTGAGCTTGTCTACTTGCAAGGCTAGTGAAGCAGTGAACTTAAGAATATGCGTCAACTAGGAGGTAGGTTGCCGACAAGCAACCGAACCTCGGGGTATATCAATTGTGTCACTTGCCCTCGTTGGTTTGTATTATCTACACATGCAATTACATTTCACATTTTGTGTTTGTGTAGTTGTTTGTGTAGTAGTAGCTCTCTAAGCTTGTTTGGTTGCTTGTTTAGCTTAGCCTTCTAGTGAGTAGTGTTACCTAGTTGCTCTCCTTGTTAGCTCTTTGTTGGTTAGGTGTTGCCTCTAATTGCTTGTGTGCTTAATTAGTTTAACTTGCAACTAGGATTGTGTAGGGGGCTTGCTTTGTATTAACTAGGCTAAACAAGTAGTGACTATTGGGATTGTCTCTTATACTAATACACTTTGCTTAATGTCTTTGTGTTTGTAGAATTTGCAATAGGCTATTCATCCCCCTCTATCCATCCATAGATCCTTTTAATAGCTTACTATTATCAGTTGGTGGATACAATCAATGGTACAAAATTGAATTTATACATTCGCTGACATGAAACTACATTACCAATTGCATTTGTACCTTTGGGGTTTTATAACAACTAACAATGTGAATGGACTTTGTACCACTAGAATTTAGAGATAACTAATGGTATGTATTAGAATAGTATCGATAATTTGTATTTAGAATCAATGGCATAGATGTTTTTTCACGGTTGATTTGGGATCTATGGTACAAAAGGCTATTTCTACACACACTTGTGCACTTTGGAATTATTAATAAAAGCCTTTATTGTAAAGTGAGTGTTCTTACAAATTAAATAGACACTTACCAACTTAAATAAGGTGGCAATGACCATAAATAGAGATATGATGTCGCTTGGCTTGAATGACTAGCTAGTGCTCCATTCACATGTCCATCGCTAAGTTGCATGAAAATTAATAAAAATTGAGGTTCAGATAGACCTCAACTTCGACATTGACCTCACTATCTACATGGGTTATGATTCGATTTTGCCTTAGTCTCCAATTATGAAAGTTTGATGGAGTCATCATTGACAGCTACTTTTAATTCATGTTAGGTTGGCTACATTCTTCTTGAGGAGCTTACCATCCACTTTAGCTTCGAACTACTTTATCTACATTGCATTCAGCATACAAAGCTCATGGGGATTCACCACCAAAAATACCTTAAATGACAACTTTTCCACCATAGTTCCAATTACAATGGGCTCGCCATTGAGTTTTGCCATGGCTAAACCAACTAAAATTTCATCAAAATCTTAGCCTTCATTGATTACATTAGTTTGAAGGGCTAGTCATCGACCATGACTTTGAATACCTCAACAACATGCAAAGCTCCATTCATGAAACCTCAAGAGGAGGTTGAGGCTAAATTGGGTAACAAATATAATCCATCCAGATGATTGCTAATTGAATAGATTATGGTAACTCCTACTTTGAAAAAACTACTTTAACTACGTAAAATCACACTTTGCTCTAGGAGAGGAAGTGTTGAGCAACCAAGCTGGATCCAAAGTGAAGCCTCGAGCAACCAAGCTAAGGCATGGAAGTGAAAACCCAAAGACGAAGATAATTAAGAAGCCTCCAAAATGATCGAAGCACCAGAATGACGCTAAGAGAGAAGCCTTCAACCTTCACCAATCTCCACCAAGAACCCTTCGATAGATGGCATCTAATTTTTTCCTACCATGAAAACCTATGTCACCTAGTAGAACAGAGAACAAATCTTAGGCCTAGTATATGTTGGATATGTATAGTTAGAAGTTGTGCTTGCTCTTTTCTTCATTCCCTTTTCCCACTGGGTTTTGGGATTAAGTTTTTAGATCGGCATATACACTGCCATGGTTGTAGAGGTGTTCTTAACCATCATAGTTCTGAGTTTTACTTGTTTTTTCTATGTTGTAGCTACTAGGTCATTTCATGCCAGTCAAAACCTAGCAATTGAGGGTCTGCTCATGGGGATTAGGGAAAAGGCCCAGCCCATGTATGATCCAAGGGCATCCTTGTAATTTTTATCCCCACCAAGGATTAGGGAAAAAATAACCCCCTTCTATATAAAGGGATTTCCTCTTTGCTTCCCCCTCTCTCATATTAGGTTAGACACCAAAAGTGCAGCCGCCGTCACCACCATAGACCACTCGGCACCAGCCGCCGCCGCCACCACCTCCACTGCCTCAACTGGTGCTACCACTCGTGATTCTTCGTTCTATCCGCTTCTTGTAGCACTGCTGGTCTATGAACCTTCAGATCTCTCTCAACATCTAGCAAAGGTAAAGCCCATAAGCACTAACCCTAGATCCCCATCTTTAATCTCCATATTTATTGATTTCAACTGTTGACGAGCAAATATGAAATTAAATCATTTTGGTAATAAGAATTTTGACTATTTTTCCCTCTAAAAGCCCCTTCCTCTCCATATGCGAACTCACATGCAAAATCTTTACTATTGCATAGTGTGGCTAGCTTTCCCAAGCCATGAAGCTTCCACCATGATAGTATTAGTAAAGCACTTCCACAAAAAGGGTTCATATTTAATTTCAGTTTCAGATTTTCCTTTTGGTGTTTTAGCTAAGCTTTGAGACTTGATTTGAACTATGAGATAACCCCTTCCAATTTCTTTCTAAATTATACTCTATTCAATGCTGATGCTCTTCCTTAAATCCCTAGACTTTGCAGTATGGTGCCTTCCAAAGCACGCCGAAAGAGGTCACCTCGTGAGATCACTACCATCGTTGCCACTGGGCCCATTGCAAACTCACAACCCGCCAGCTCGACATTGACGAAGGAGGAGGAGCAGCAGGAGGAGCAGTGCCCAAAGGAACCGAAGATCCCGCCATTACCGCCGATCACGGTGAATCTAGTCCCACAACAAGGGTTGGGGTGTGAAGCGGTGGAAGGGCTGCTCGTGCCTAGCCGAAACCGGGAGTACAAGCCCAGTGGCAAGTATATTGTGGGAAATCACTCGATCTATGCCATCGGGTTCAACTTCATGGACGTGGGCTACTATGACGTCTTTGCCGTCGCCAGCGGCAATAGTGTAAGTAGCTGACTTCTCCCTACCTCTCGTTTGCTGTCCTTTTATCTTTCTTGAGGTTTGGGGAGTTGTTTATGATGAATGGAAAATGGAAGGTATGCCTTTGGTGGTGTTTGGGTGTTGGTTTGGAATCAGAAAGGGATTTGAGTATGGGTTATGATGTGTGGGTTTTTTATGGTGAAACTTAATATCTTTTCCCATTTCCTTGTTTGGCAGCACGAGTAATGGTTTGGGTAATAAAAGGGAAAATGACTAAAAAATCATTTCTCATACAAAGCTTGTACTTTTACATAGAGTATTTTAATCATTTTACACACCCTATTTATGTCCCACTCAAATAACCATTCCCCCAGGTGGGATAGAATGGGATGATTTGACTAGTTCAGATCTCTCCCTAACAACATCCTTTTCCATACCCAAATTTTTTTACAAAAAACATTGAGATAAACCTAGATATTATTTCACTTTTCTTGCCCTTCTAATATAATACATTTGTCACTCCACATTTTGGTGAGGGTGGTGGGTATTTGGGGCAATGGAATATTATTGTTTTTAATTTGATTGAAAGCTGGGAACTTTGGCTATATTTTTATTGGAAATTTGAGGTACATTATCTTTAATATATTGTGATCTATTTTGCTGAAACATGAATTTGTTGTGTATTTTGATTCATTTGATGAAAAGTGTTTATAAGGTATAATCTGTAAATTCCCTTATGATGAAACAATATGATTTTACTTTCACCTACTCATCTTGAGGAGTCGCTTACCTTGCTTCTTGATCTGCAGGTGACAGTTTACCGGTGCCTTGAGAATGGTAGTTTTGGTCTTCTACAAGCTTATGTTGATGAGGATGTGAGAAAGACAATGCCTGATGCCTGTGGTTGTTAATGTTAATTTGACAATATGGTTTATCTAATGCTCATGATGCCTATTTATCTCAGAAGGATGAGTCATTCTATACTCTAAGCTGGACCAAAGATAAAGTTGGTGGTGGCTCACCACTGTTGGTGGCTGCAGGAAACAATCGGATCATTCGGGTCATCAATTGTGCTACCGAGAAGTTAGCTAAGGTTTACTACCCTTGACTTAGTCTATGCTTGTATGGAAAAGTTGAGTGAAGATTCATCTTGATATATCAATATTTCAGTAGCTTAGTTGAAAAACCAATTTATCTATGCTCTCTGTTCTAGAACATCAGTTGAATTTGCTTGATTAAGCAATGGTCTTGCTCACACAATATTCTAGGAGTTGAATACTTCAGTATGTCTGTTACGTGATAGCAAATACATGGTGAATCAGGACATGTACTGGATATTTAATTTCCATTTATGACATTCTCCAGAGCTTAGTTGGCCATGGTGGTTCAATACATGAGATAAAGACTCATGCATCGAAGCCTTCGCTCATCATTTCTGCCAGCAAGGTTAGCAGATAACTTGCTGGATGTAGAATTTTTATTTTTGTTTGGACACTGTTTAATAATATGACATTATTATATAGGATGAATCTGTTAGGCTATGGAATGTCCATACAGGGATCTGCGTCTTGATCTTTGCAGGAGTTGGAGGCCATCGCCATGACGTGTTGAGTGTCGTAAGTATCTATTGCATCTTGTCTGGACATTGTTTTAAATATTACTTGCCTTGAATATAACACTCATTGAGATTCTGATGTTACCATTTGTTATTGAGAAGGCCAAATTTCAATTTATAACATCAGGGATAAAATAAGATCCCATAATTACTGCTACTATTTTTCTACTTCCATTACATTAGGGCTTAGGCATAAAGGTACTGATCAAAACACATTCTTTTGTAAGGACTTCCACCCTACTGAGATCGGGCTTTTTGCAAGTTGTGGCATGGACAATACTGTGAAAATTTGGTCAATGAAAGGTTTGGAAACTAGTTCAAAGTAGCTTCATGTTTACATTTAGTGTTGTATGTTGCATATCACTGACAGACTTTTGCCAATGTTGTCACAGAATTTTGGGTATATGTTGAAAAGTCATATTCATGGACTGACCATCCATCAAAGTTTCCAACAAGACATATCCAGTTTCCGGTATGTTAAGCATCTATAATCACCTGAGATCCTTTCTTTTTGCAAACTACTGTTGGTGCTTAGTTCTTATGCCATTAAAACCTACCTGTTTCTTTCCTTTCAGGTCTTGAGTGCTGCAGTACACTCTGACTTTGTTGATTGTACAAGATGGCTTGGTGACTTCATCCTGTCAAAGGTACCTCATTTGTTAAATGGATACATATTGTTATAGTAATAACGTTGTTCTTTTGTTGGTTTGGTACACCAGACTTTATTGACTTTTAGTCACTAGATTAGTTTGCAACCTATTTCCTTACTCAGTGCTAGTATTGGTTCCTGCATAGGGAATAAGGATCTGATATGTGATAACATGGATTTGCAGAGTGTCGAGAATGAAATTTTGCTTTGGGAACCAAAACCAGATAAGAATAGGCCCGGGGAGGTGACGTGCTTTAACTTCTCCCGAATTGTGTACTTATTTTAGTATCATACTTATCTACAGTTTGAAACTTGTCTGGTGATGTTTTCAGTTTCTGAACACCAACTCACATACTAAATTTATCTCTCTGAATCAATATAATTTTCTCTTTCTTCGTATAGGGAAGCATTGATATTCTTCAGAAGTACCCTGTGCCACAGTGTACATTATGGTTTATGAAATTTTCATGTGATTTTCACTTCAACCAGTTGGCAGTAGGTAATATCTTCTGTAAGGACTGTGTTCTGACACTAAAGCTTTATGTAAGATTAGTTTTACTATGTAAATTTCACAACCACAAGTTGTCAAAGATCTTTTTTGTTAACACAATGTTCATACTTGTAGAAACTATGATTTTCGTAGATTTTTTTCTGCAGACCAATACTTATTTGTGGAAAACATGGTTTTAGTAGCCTGCTATTGCTTTTCACAGGGTCTACTGCTATGGCATCGCTAATCGTTCCACTATTGCAGCTTAGGACTCTATAGCCCCACTAAACACCACTCTTTGCATTACCTAGAAATTTTTTTTAGTATCACTAATCCTGACTGAGTTAAATATTCATTCCTTACTCTAGATGACTATAACATATGCTTCTGTGTTGTGTTCTTTACTTAAAAAATGATGAAATAAATAGTTGAATAATTATCTATTGATGATTGTTGAATTTTGAAAGGATATGAATGTTGATTGTAGCCGGAGTATGTTGATTAATTAATAAATGTTAAGTATTGGACCTAGAAACATGTTTAGAGCCCTATATACATCTTTGTGTATTCTTTGTTCATGGATTTTTCTTAGTTATATGTTTTTGTGCATAATTAATTAATATTTTTTATGTTTACTATAGGGCCGCTAAATGAAATATCTTCCGCTATATCCTTGTATAGCTTTTTGTAGCTCCTAGAGAAAGCTGCCGCTAAATGTCTGATCCCGCTAAAATAATTTCAGTATATGTTTAGTTAAATTTTAAGGAACAAATCTTTTAAAGTAAGATTCTGAATAATCATCGGCTGCTTCAAACAGGCAATAGTAAAGGTGAGATCTATGTTTGGGAAGTACAGTCCTGCCCGCCTGTCTTAATTGATCGGTAATTTTTACTGCATCAGTTTCAGTTGTTCTTCTCCTCCTCTTGCATCGGTTCTGCATAACTAGTAACTCCTATGCTTCTGGATGCAAACACTTCATCATTTTTAGGCTGTCTAACCAGGAATGCAAATCGCCAATAAGGCAGACTGCATTGTCCGTCGATGGAAGGTACCCCACTCTGCTGATGCATTGCAAGTAATGTGCTTGCTTATTTCCTTTTTCTGTTTTTACAATGGATGGATCTCAATGTGATGTTGGTTTACTTGTCCAGCACTATCCTAGGAGCTGGCGATGATGGCACCATCTGGCGATGGGACGAAGTGAGTCCTTCGAGCTCCAAAACTGAAGCAATTCAAGCTGCTGTGGCCGCCGATGCCAATGCCTGAGGATTATTGTCGTTGGTTTACATTGTACTCTGTGCTGATTAGCCTTATCGTCGGTTGTTCCAGAGTCAGAGTGGCTGGTTAACTGAACGTTAAATGTTAGGATGCTGGTTCTGTTATGCTCTGAATGTCGTAACTTGTGATGATGCTCGTTGTGTTAAATTGTTAATCTGCACCGTGGAGTTGTGGACGAGATAAATAACTTGATGTTGTCGCGACTTTGGAATCCATATCGTCAACTCGTCATCTGTTTGTTCTACATTCTCTAAATAATCCGCTTGTCGCCTTTGTTAGCGGCGGCACGTATGGCTCTCTAGCTGCCTGTGTTCCGAACTTCAAACCAAAGCTGATGCAGCCAACGGCGACCTGAAGAAGACGTCTCTTGCTGCCTTCTGCTCTGCTCAGTCGGTGGGAACGCTGCAGGCGGCAGGCGGCGGACGGGGCGAGACGGCCGTCCTTGGCAGTAGAGACTAGCTAGCGGGCTGAGGTGGATATCGCGCGACGTCCCTCTACAACAGGCCGGCCCAGTTGTTTGTCCCCTACCCAATGTTGCGGCCGAGTGTTCTACACCCGGGCACCCAGCAGCTTCCTCCTTTCCTTCCGGTAGAAAGCGTCGCGTCCCCGCTGAAAGCGTGCGCCGCCTGCCTCCGCGCGCCCGCCGCCGGCTGGCACTCTCGCCCACGGCTGCGGCCCCCCACCCCGAGCGGGCTTCGACCCCCGGCCGCGAGGGCCATGGCCATCCGCCGCTGTCGACGGAGTAGCGCAGTGTCGAGGCGGGTTGCGACGAGGCCTGTGGACATGTTCACCTGACTGTTGCTGTAATTTCAATTTCTAATTTCAGTTTTCAATTTCATTTTGTGATTTCAGTTTCTAAATTTAGTTTTCAGTTTACAAGTCAATTAGCTATGTTGTCATTTTTAATAATTTGCTCAGTTGGCAGCTTATGCCATGCTTTTCATAATTTGCCTCCTAGGTTGCAGATTGTTTTGTTTCATTTTTTCTTTTAATTTCAGTTTGAATTTTCATGTGTTTGGAAGTCATATTTCTCACAATTTGTCATTTCTAAATATCTTGCCACTTGCTCCAAATATAACTTGCTACATACTTTGTAATGAAACTTGCCACGTGTCTTAGATTTTTGTTTTTCATTGTGTCTACTTTAGTTTTTAGTTTCGTTTATTTTTTCCAATTTCAGCTTTATTTTCTAGTTGTCAATTTCTGGTAGCTATGTTTTCATTTTTAGTTTTATTTTCTATTTTCTATTTAATAATTTGTCCAGTTGACAGCTTATGCAATGCTTGTTTTAATAATTTGTCCCCCTAGGTTGTAGATTGTCTTGTTTCATTTTTCTTTTAATATCAGTTTAAATTTCCATGTGTTGGGAAGTCATAATCACGATATCTTGCCACTAGCTCCAAACATAACTTGCAATATACTTTGTAATAAAACTTGCCACATGTTTCAGTTCTTTGTTTTTCATTATGTCTACTTTAGTTTTCAGTTTCTTTTTCCCTTTTTTGCTTTTCATTGTGTATACTTTAGTTTTAGTGCTTGTTTTTATTACGTAATTAAACTTGCCGCTACTCTTGTTTTTTTAATAACTTCTCCTAGTTAGCAGTTGCATTATTTCTACATGAATTATGACTCGTTTTACAATACATAAGTTAGTAACAAACCTCACTAGCGACTCGATTCATGTTATTATAATTTTTATTATATTCCCATGATAACAAACGATGTGCATACTATGCAATATTTTTGAAGTAGCAACTTTAGTATTACATGGTAGAAACTCCTTTAATAAATCTACTAACACATATTTACACTTAAATTACTACTAAAATAAAATTCTTCAAAATATATGTAACGGGGTCTAGTTTTATTCGTCTCGCCCCGCCCATAGAACACAACAGCGTATACGACATTGAAAACGGACAGAACATTCAAAACTTATAGCAATTCAAATAAAATATTTCGTTTCTTTGTTTTGCCAGGCAGACACGTCGCGGCGCACCACAGGCAAACAGCAGGGCTTGTCGGAGCGCATGCATTGGCTCGCTGCATGCAGAAGTGGGTCGGGTCGTGTGTGGGTCTGCTGGAGTCGCGAGCAACCGGTCGGGCATTATCCCTGTCCAAGTTTTATGGCTCGCCGACGATTGCATCTCTTTCTTAATAAGTTAATGGAAAAAAAAATCACGAATGCATCTCGTAATTATCTATTATTATCTATATAATTCCACCGCTGGCCACACGCAAGCTTCCGTCCTTCAAGTTGGGTGGAACCAAAGACGCAAGAACCCAAGAAACCAATGCCCATTAACTCGTCGGTTTCTCTGTTTTTGGTGTACATTCAGTTTCAGCCTCCCTGTAGTGTAGTCGAGGAAACCAAAGCATGAGAACCCATTGCCTATGGCTATGCCGGCCAATATACTCCATGTAGCATCTCATATAATTATACATAATTCCGCGTCCAACCTCATGCAAGCTTGCTTCAAGATCGCTCTTGGTTATTAGAACCAAAGACAAAAGAGAACCGAAGAAACCAACGCCCTTTAACTTGTCCCTTTGTGTCTGTTTTTCCTACCAGCTTAGGTGTTCATGAAACCGAAGGCCCGCCATGCCGTGCCCACTAGTATTAGATACCCAACACCACGTCCACTAGTATTCTCTGTATCCCATCCACTGAAATCCTTGCCACACCAGCAAGGTGAATGCTAAGCTAATCGACCACCACCACCGGACACCGGCTACACACCGTGAACAGTGACGTGCGTGAGGCTTCTTGAGCAGCTCCCGTCACCGCTTCTTGTCCCAGGTACCTCGAGCTGCCCAAGGGCCAGCAACGTCCACAAAGATCTAGGGTCGTTGAGGAACAGGCTGCCACTGCCAAACGAGGAGCGTGACAATGGATACTGCAAAAGGCATCTGGTCAGCCGGCGGAGCAGGGCATATTCCAAGCACCGACGGAGCGGCAGCGCGAGCAGGACAGCCTCGACACCAAGCTACTGTCTTCTCGCTCGCTTATCAGTCGCGGCGAGTGGGGCATGTTCAAGAGCATGGAGCTGGACGCCCTTCTCGTGTCCAAGACCAGGACCTCCGGCAAAAGCTTGAGGACGCCGGCCGGAGCAGGGCAGGTCAACTCATGTCCTCCTCTCTGAAAATTGCAAAACATGTTATCCTTGCTAGGAGAAAAAGGGTAAATAAGGATACCCAAGATAAGCTTGACATGGTTATGGCTGAGGTTAAGGAAGTGCTATCTTCAATGGGTCTTGATCGTGTGCAGTTCATGCCAACAACAACTGAAAATCATCACCGCTTCTCAAGTGTATGGCCGTGACACAGAACGGGATCAACTGATGGAGATGCTTGGTGTGACTGCAACCATTGACCGTGAGCACCAAATTAACCAGGTGGTCACAAAAATGATCCCACAATCAGGGTCTAAATGAAAGAGCACAGCTGCAGCAAGCCCTGCTGGCGTCAACGTATCTACACCCAAATCATCCAAGAGCGACATGGTGATAGTAGCAGTAGCGCCAGTTCCCGACTTGGTCAGACAACCAACTTCAGTGGCAACGTTTCTGTTTTGCCACAATTTTTGGCATTGGAGGGATGGGGAAGACCACACTTGCTCAGCTTATCTACAATGATCAAAGGGTGAAAGCTCACTATTCCATCAGGTTATGGGTCTGTGTTTCGGACCTCTTTGACATTGAAAGAATGACAAAGGAGATTGCTAGGACCATCTGTGATCCAAACTTTGACTTATCTTGTGGTTTAACTTATCTTCGAGCAAAGCTGAAGGAGCAGCTGAAGAGCCAAAAGTTCCTTCTGGTGTCAGATGATATTTGGCAGATTACCCAACACCAATGGGAGTCTTTCTATGCGTATTTGAGGGATGCACTTGAAGGAAGCATGATCTTAGTGACTACAAGACACGAAAACATTGCGTGAAATTTTTGTATTTTGGTCCCTTTTGAAAATAATTTTTACAAAAAATACCTACGCCAAAACGTTTTTCTGAAAATAGACTATTTTTAGGCGTCTTACAACATGACGCCGAGGTATGAGGGTCGGCGTCGAGTGACACGACGCCGAGGTATTGCCACGTCACGGACGACCGGGGTCGTCGGCGACACGGTGGCGCGTGGGGTCCGAGACGTCGGCGTCGTGTCAGCCAACGCCAAGGGCCCAACCTCGGCGCGGCTGGACTACGCGCCGAGCTATTGGCACCATCCGGAGCGCGGCCCAGGCGGCCCAACAACGCACGGTGGCCTAGTAGCTCGGCGTGGGGTCACTTAACGCCGAGCCACCAGACCTCGGCGCGGCCCGACTCAACGCTGAGGTCTGGTCCCTTGAGGCCGAGGCCCCCTTCTTCTTCTTCCCTCCATTCTGAAGACCGCCAGCTCCCAAATCCCCCACAGCCCCCACGAAACTCTAACCCCCAAATGCGACTCTAGGTGCCCGGATCTTGTCTCCCGAAGCTTCCTCAAGGTAATGGTCCCTCCTCTCCTCCAATCTATCCGCGTAGATGTGCTTACATTGTCTCTAATCATGTGGAATCATGGATGTATGGTGTTTTGGTATATTTGTGTTTGCATTTGTAAAATGTATGACTTAGGATGATTGAGTGCATTGTTGTTTAACTGTTTTATGTGCTGAACATGTTAGGTTAGTTTGGTTTCTAGTTATTTTAGTCATTAGGGTTCTTTGTTTATTGTAGGTGTCATTAGGGTTAGTTATTTATTGGTCATTAGAGTTAGTATGTATTTTATTTATTTATTGGTCATTACATTTCAATTTTTTATGACCAAGGCGTTTTGCCAAGGTACTCCTCTTTCCCATCTTTCATTTCATCCATTTAGATTCGTTTGTTTTTGAACTTGGCATTATAGGTTTGGTTCATGTTCATGTCATTCGTGCAATATATGGTGGTTCAAATGATTGAATGACCCAAATGTATGGTTGTTGTTGTTGTTGTATATGTTCTGGTTTATAATCATTGAGTTAAATTTTGTGTTTGTTGGGATTCAAATTTGCTTAGGGTTTGTAATGAAAAGCTTATTTGGGAGGTATGGTGATTTAGTGTTAGTAGCTTTACATTCGTTGCAAGGTACTTTAGATTGATTTTTTTTCTACGTAATGTTAGGATGCCAAGGCGTGGTAAAGCTCGTATTCCAAGGTAATCCCAATGTTTATTCATTATTTGTGCAACAAATAGAAAACCCTAGGTTTAGGTTTGGTTCTCCGTTAATATGACTAAATTCTTTCAATTGTAGCTATGGTCGCCAGAGGGCAAATCCCTACGACCTAAAGCCTCTCCCTGAAGGTGTTCCTCAACCAATGTGCTTTTGTGGTGATCCTTGCAAGGTAGACATCTCTGAAGATGAGGAAACATATAGACAGAGGTACTGGATGTGTCCCAATTATGCATGGGAACCTACAAAGCAACAGCGCCGTGCATCGTTTGTGAGGAATTTTTATTGTGTGTTAATTAATTTTCTTGTGATATTAAGTATTGCTTATTTATTTGTTTTGTAACAATTTGTTTTTCTTGCAGACCGTTCTACCACTGTGTGACTTTGAGCAGTGGATTGACACTGAGATCAAGGAGTCGGACAAGCAGCATCTAGAAGGCCTGAAGGAGTGGGATGCGGAGGTTAAGGAGAGGTTTGAGCAGAGACGTAGACAGGAGGCTATAGAAAAGGAGCATAAGGAAGAGGAGGAAAGAAGGCGTGTTGCTGCGTACAGGGCGGAGAGGGAGAAGAAGTTTGAGCGTGTGCGCCGAGCGAAGGTAGCGATGGAGGAGAATTCCGATGCCCAGAGGAAGGGAAAGTGGCCTCGTTGCACTCAATAGGTATTTGGTTTATTCACGAGCGATGTCGTGTAGCCCTGGACTTTTTTTACTATGTTGTAATGCACTCTGCTTTTATTTCAGATGAACTTATTCCCTGGACTTTTTTATTATGTTGTAATGCACTATGCTTTTATTTCATATGGTCTTATGCCCTGTACTTTGTTAACTATCCTAAGACTGTAGTGCTACTGTTTGTATCACTGAAAAGGCTACTTGTGTTGTTGTAGTCACTGAAAGGGCTACAAGTACTGTTGCAGTCAATGAAAAGTCTATTTGAAAACTCACTGAAAAGCCTAGATTCGTTTACTGTTGTATCCGTATATGCAATGAATTAATATCAGAGTGATGTACTGCATTTAGATGAAGTGACAAAATACAGGTGTAGCCTTTTTAGATGAAATGACCCGTCATGGTTGTAGGCTTTTCAGATGAAGCATCTAGCCTTTGTAGATTCAATAAATGAGTACGCACACAAGTTTTTTGTCAAGTAGCATTCATGGTGAACCTGCCTTCATCTCTATATACAGTGGTCCATGTCTTGCTCCACATCCACACAACTTGTTTTCTGGTTTAGTTTTAGCAAATGTCGAGCGGAGGTTCCTCGAGTGGAAAGGGTTTCGGCGGAGGGAGAGGAAAGGGGGTGAGGAAGGGACCTCCGATTGTGTGGGAGGGTTCTCTGGGTCTTGATTCTTTTGAAGAACCAATAGAGGAATTTTCTTTGGAGAGGAAGAGTGACTTCACCCGTGAGAGACCTCTTAGATCATACGCCAAGCGCATTGAAGATTGGCCAAAATGCCGCCACGGTTTGGATTGCGTTGTGCAGATGTACAACGACTGTGACGGTGGAGGCCGTCGTTTCTTCAGATACCCGCGAGGATTTGTATTTCCTTTGAACTCTCTCCTTTTTTAGATTTGCATTTGGTTTCTAGTAGTACTTATTGGTAGATGGGTTTTCAGGATTCAAGCTATCCAGATAACTGTGGCTTCACTAGATGGGTCGACCCTCCTCCTATCTATCCCCATCAACAGTACATCACATATCTACAGGGACACATCTTTGACCTAGAGTATGGCCCTAGAAGTGGTAACAGGGACAAGTCAGATGACGACAACAGCAATGATGCAGAGGAGGCACTATGCAATAATCCGTACTGTGAGTGCCCGTACCATAAGAAGGACAGGCCTCCTTCTCCACCACCACCGCCACCACCTCCGTCAACTGGAGGATACTATGGAGAAGGTGCAACTCAGTTCAATATGTGGGAGCATTATTAGGACCAACCTTTGTTAGTCAATCTAAATGTGGAATGCTTGTATGAGTTGTTCTTTTCAATCTCCTAAGGCATGCTAGGTTTAGTTTGCAACATGCCATTGTTAGTTTTCATGTGAGTGTGTACCCTTTGCAATGTCTGTATCACTTGTTTCTTTCAATCCCCTAAGGCATGCTAGGTTTAGTTTGCGACATGCCATTGTTAGTTTTGATGTGAGTGTAATCGTTGTGCATTCGCTATTTCATAAATTGCAGTTTACCTACCTCTAAGTTTCATGTACTATGGTTGATTCCCAAACTGAAAAAAAAGATTTGACTCTCTCTAAAAATAGGGGATTGAAATCGAACCAACATTCGGTTTTTCCTGCAGGAACAAACATACAAACATAAATATAGCATGTCTACTCTTATTAGTATAACTCGTGTTAGTAGAAGAGGAATCGTTGAGAAACATTTTTCATTTGAATCATGCAAATAGGATTGCAACCTATACCAAAGATTTAGAAGACCTCTGTCTTTAATACTTTATTCTTTCTATTTTATGATTCATAGGCTCGGCGTCAAGTCGGACGACGCCGAGGTAGATGACCAGGGCGTTGATTCGGACCACGCCAACCCTAGGGTTTGGCTCGGCCGTTTACGTGTTGGGCTGAGGCTCAGCGTTGAGTCGGCCCACGCCAACCCAAGGGATCACAACGGCCGTCGCTAGGTTTGGGCCGAACCTCGACGCTTAGTCGTCCCACGCCGAGGTTAATGGCTCGGCGTCATTTTACGGCACGCCGAGCTTGGGCACCTCGGCGCTTCGAGGCAAAGGATTCCAGTATGTACCAGTGGTCGGCGTCAAATGACTAAACATCGAGGTGCCCACACTCGGCGTGTGTTCAATTGACGCTGAGCTCCTGGGTTCACCAAAATATATCATCTCTTCTTTGATTTGCTTCACTATTGCCCACTACTCTAATCAGCCGACGATGACCTTGTGCCAACAACGGACCTGAGCTCGCTAGCTCCCCGACTCTCCTAAGCCGCTTCGTCCCCTTTGCATGCTTGCCATGTCACCGTGGATCCAACAGAGGTTGATCGTAACATGGAGGATGGGGATGATGACACCCCTTCTTCCTTGTGAGTTGCGACGGAGGCCCTCTCTTGATAGCTGGAAACATGAAACATGGCGACGTTCCACATTTGGGGAATATCGTTATGAGGACAATCACATTTTCATTTCAGAAATAAAGTATAGCTTATCTTAAATTAAATATCATGGTGGATATGCCGAGCTTGGGGTTCACCAAAAAACAGAATACACAGAATACACAGAATTTCACATAACAAATGACCACACCGACATACACATTCATTCAACATCCATACATACATAAGGTCCAACACATTCAACATCCAATATAGTCCAACACATTCAACATTCAACATAGTCCATACATATGCTTCATCAATCAACCAACATAGTCCAAACATAGTACAAGGTCCATACATAGTGCATTACATAAGGTCCAATGCATACATAGTCCATACACAAAATATAGCATATGAAGTCTTTGGATCTTTTATCGCTCCTTGTACCTTAACGTGGACGGCGAGCGTAACGCTTTCCCCTCCCAAATGGATAGGTACCTGGAGTGTACCTGTCCACTAGTCTGAGCGTCCTCTGTGGACGTCCAGAATTGGAGGGGCCTTGAGTTCCTTGGGGTGCATCTCCAAGCTGGAACATGCCAATCTCATCATACTCATGCTCATAGTACTCTCCCTGTCCTTCATCATCTTCATCATCATAATGACCATGTCCTTGACCACCCTCTGCACTAGTTGCTGCACCATGTGAAGAAGAAGTCCTGCCACCATGTGCACCATGTGAAGATGAAGTCCCTCCAACATGTGCAGTAGAAGGTCCAACACCAAGCTGTTATGGGACTGCCACATCCGGGGCACGTCTACATCCAAGGCATGTAGCTACCTTTCAGAGGCGATGCATGGCACGCTGCATTTTGAAAGCACTATTAGTAAGTGGGGTTGGTCGCAAAACTATATAAAGATGTAACATCAACTGAATGACAGGAGACTACATGAATGTGCTGTCGTAACATGGAGGCCTCATTAGGATCACCCACAGGAATCATCAATGCCCTTCCTTGCTCAGCCACTGTCCTCATTATCTCCGTGCTCTATGCAACAAAAACAAGAATTTAAGTCTCCATCACAGTAAAGACCTCAGAGATGGAAACAGTTGTATCACTTACAGCTCTGGCTAATGCAGGGGCGATCTCAACTTGCATGTCTTCTCGGGTAGCTTGGTCATATGGGTTGTTGCCCTCATCCTCGCTCACAATGTCAGCAATGTCTTGCTCCGTCCAAGCAGGCCTCAATTGAAGCCTTGTTCGTTGACCAAACCAAACAAGGTAATCATCGAATGCCTTGTCACGATGGACGGCGTGGATGCCCATGTTGTTCTGCTCCATCAACATCCACTCATCAATGTAGCGCTGGTGCTCTAGCTGCCAGTTGGTGATCTTCTTATTTTTTGTCTGCTGAACCTACAAATTTTACACCAAAGCGGCAATATGAAGGCCTACTCAATGATTCATTCATGTGAAACGAACAAAATATTGCATGTTACGTACTTGTGGAGCTGCCAACCGGTGGAGAAATCATCGGGCGGAGAAGGCTGTAGCCTACCAAACTGCCGTGCTACACGATGAGGGAGATAGTACTCCACTACATAGAAACAAATAAGGGGGTCCTCATCGTCTAGACGTCCTCGTCTGCCATGCACAAGGAGCTCAAGTTGAGATCCGTGACTTGCCTCCGCCGATATGGGCGCCATTGAACCTGTACACAATGTCGTCATCAACTAGTCGACGCTCAATTTGTGCATATATCCTCGATTAGGCCAAAAGGGTGGAAAACTTACATGCTGTGGCAAAAGGGTGTCCAGCTCGTTGGTGAAGCTAATGTACGCGTGGCGTGACACGTGGTAAGTTCTGTGGGCTCGCTCGTAGAGGTGTGCCACGGTAGGGGCAACAACTGTGTCTCCTTGAGGAAACCAAGGTTGTGGGGGATCAAGCTGATGCGGTCTCCCAACTGGAAGCCTCTCCCACATCCAAATCTGCAAAAAAGAGTGGAAACTTGAATGTTAATCACTTTTGTTAAGAAAAAACATTGAATCGTAGTGGAAACTTGTACAACTTTGCTTTATTACCTGCAACAGTGTGATGCACCCTGACATTGTAGTGTGCGCGCCTCCAGGACGGCAGCATGCCTCGCAAAGCTGATGGTACAGGAAGGCAAGTATAGCCGAGCCCCAACTCCTATTGCTGGCATCCTCCCAGTTCCCAAGGCACAAGATGTACATCTAGGACGCCGTGTCTCCAGTGCCATCAGGGAAGAGAACCGTACCAAACATGTGCAGGACGTAGGCCCGATAGTAGTATGTCACGGTCTGGGCGTCTACGTTGGGTGGGCACTCCTGAAACTACTAACGAAGCCACCTCAGGGACACCCCACTGCTGCGCCGTTTCTTGCTAGCCTCAACTACCGCTAGGGGCTGTCCCAAGAAGTGCTCAACCCACTACTGCCATCCTTCAGACTCCGTGTCTCCTGTCACTGGGAATCCTCAGATTTTGACTCCAAGGATCATGGCAACGTCCTCGAGAGTGACCGTCATCTCCCTGCATGGTAGGTGAAAGCTGTGTCTCTGGACGCCACCGATCTATCAACGCGGTCAGCACCGCTGGGTTGAAAGGTGGCATGCCTCGACGACAAACACGAGCAACGGTAGCAAGGTTCGCCAGCTTCAGGAGGGGCGTGTACCTCTCGTCGTAGACCATGGTCGTAGAGGTCTCATGTGTCATTGGCCTCAGCACATTCAAAACCTACAAAAAAAAGACAAGCATGAAAAAGTATTAGTTCATGTCACTTTATAAAGAGCATGGACTATAGAGCAAAAGATGAACAGTGCACTATTTCATACGAATTGTTGAATATACCTCTCCGTTCTCGATCCTCCGAGCCCGGTGGTGCTCATCGAACCTTGGATCAAGAAGGGGGAACCGATCCATCCTGCAACATAAGCAATGCCAAAGCATTAGTATAAGTTAAAGCATATGTATGTGGTACGAAGTAACATAAAAATAAAAAAACAAAAGTAAACCAATGTACTATTACACAAAGCAATTCAAGTATCTAGCTTGGTGGATACCTGTTGTCTAAGTAGTTCAGGACATTTTCTCTTATTGTGGCCCAGCTTATGGCAACTAGAGCAACGGCTCTTTTGGGTGTCCTCTACAAAATGTCTCCCAACCTTACTCGTGGTTGATCTACCTTTTGTGGCTCGGTCCATGTCCATCCTGAACCACTTCCGCCGCCTAGGTCCTCTACTCTTCCAGAGTAAACCAAGATCAGCCACATACTTGGGGCCATCATAAGTAGGCCATTGACTCTTGTCAAGAAATGGCTCGAACTGAGGATTCCAGGTGCTCATTAGGTTCCTCAAAGAGAACTCTGCGGCCATACGAGGAGGGACCTCAGCGTCAACACATCTAAGGCGACAGGCTGTAATCATGTGGGAGCAAGGCCTATGGTATATGATCGGTTTTCCACACGTACACTTGTTCTTATTGATCACTACTTTATGTTTTCGAGCACCCCGGTCTTCACCACCAATGTTAGTTCCACCACCCTCTAGAATCTCATATCCATGGTTGATCGGATCAAAACATGAACCCTTCTGTCGTTTAGACTTTTTCTTTGAGAAAGCTAGTTCCTGAGATGCTAAAAGTGGCCAAGCTTTGCCTGCTGTCCATAGAGACCTCGCATGCTTCTTCCTTAAAATGAACCAAGAATTCAACTTGTAGAAGGTGAATGAGGCAATAGCAGTCACAGACAGACCACGACAACCTCTTAGAAGGCCGTTGAACATCTCTGCGATGTTACTAGTCATGAAGCCCCATCTCCAACCACCGGTGTCATATGCAAGTGACCATTTATCCTTCGACGCAATCAACTCGCTCAAGAATTGCCTGCCATCAACATTTGTGGCTAACTTCAGGGCATCTAACTTGTCTTTGAATAATTGAACCTCTTGCTGCCTGCAAACCTCCTCAAATAATTTGAAGTTGTCCTTTGTGTGATCATGCCTTATAAGATTCTGAGCAAGGTGTCTGGTGCACCACTGGTGATGTATTTGGCCGTAACCAGGAATCTCTTGTTCTACGGCATTCATAATGCCAGCATGCCTATCGGATATCACACAAACATCACGTCCCAGACCAATTACCACTTGTCTTACTAGCCTGAGAAACCAACACCAACTATCCGTGTCCTCCTTCCAAACAATCGCAAAGGCCAATGGCACAAGCTGGTCTTCTACATCTGTCCCAATACAAATAAGCATTGTGCCTTCAAATTTCCCTGTAAGAAAGGTCCCGTCAATTGAGACGATGGGCCTGCAATACTTGAATGCTTCGATGCTCTGCCCGAACGCGCAAAACGCCCTTCCAAATACCTGGCTACCATTCCTTGTTTCACCCTCCTTAGGTAAATACTCGAAGTGCATCCCAGGATTTACAGCCCACATTGCATTCAACATTACAGGGAGGCGCTTATAAGCTTCTTCCCAATTTCCAAATATTATTTCCAGTGCACGCTGCTTTGCCCTCCATGCTTTCCCATACTTGACATAGTAATTGTACCGTTGGAAGATGATCTCAACCAACGCAGACACCGTAATGGTTGGCATATGCTTCACCACAGGGCATAACTGCCTTGCAATGAACCTAGAATTGAGCTACAGGTGGTTCTCTTCTGCCTCAGCAGTGGCACAAACATGTGGTTGCTTCACTGAGGTAATCTTCCATTTGCCTGCCTTCGTCTTCCTAGCACATACTCTCCAACCACACAGTTGTTCTTCACAAGCAACAGTGTACCTCTTCTCCTTAAATGAATTAATGACCCTAAAAGGTCGGTTGTGTACAATGGAGTACTCTTGCAACCATGATTTTAACTCATCCATGGTAGCAAACAATATGCCCTTCCGTATGATGAGGCAACCGCTAACATCAGGCACAGTTGTATCACTTGGCCCACCATCAGCTACTGCCCTGTGACCATGGCTAAGGTCCTCGAAATCACCAACTAGTGGATCTCTCCAAGGCAAGACCCTAGACAATATCTCTATTTCCCTAAAATTGAGACGACCAATAGGGCGATCGTCATCAGAGTCTTCGGCTATCTCCTCTACGAAGGATTCATCATCTCCAGCTATCTCCATGTCAAAACGGTTCGTAGCCCTAGCATCACCAAAGTATTCTTCACCACTAAGATCATCTTCGTCGCTAAGCTCATCCTCAATAGAAAAGTCTCCGCTAGCGTCGTCCAAACCTTCTTCTGCATCACCAATTACATAATCATCATCCTCTTCATCACTATCATGATTGTCCGCACCATCGGCAACCGGATTCTCTTCCTCATCTCCACCGTAGCCTAGTTGTGTGACAAGTATTTCTTCTTCAGACAAAGGACCATAACCTATGTGAGCGGGGGAAGATGGCCATGCTTCGAAGTTATCGTTTCCTAAGCCGGACTCCTTACTTATTACTAAATCCAAAGATCGCACTTCTGAGGCCAATACAACTGCTTTATAATCATTCCATTCAGCCTCGCTTGTAATTTTGAGCAACCGCTTGATCTGAGTACCCTTCGATGAACCAACATCTATGACACCTTTAAACTGAACATGCACGTCTCCTTCATTCCAGCCTAACATAACCTTCACTCGCTCCACTAACTGGGTCAAAGATGGTGTTTCAGAAAAAATCAACAACTCCTCACACATGTCCAGAAATTCCAAACTATCATCTCTTGTCCTAACAATACGGCCTCCATGATGCAACCTCACTAATTTATCCATCTACAGTCATCACACAACAAGTAGTGTCACATATGAATATATCATGCGAGTTTCAATCCAATAAGTAGAAACTAAAATATATCATTTCATCTTTTTCAACCCCAACAACATAATCATTTCTAGTCATAAAAAATTGAAATGTAATGACCAACAAATAAATAAAATATATACTAACCCTAATGACCAACAAATAACTAACCCTAATGACACCTACAATAAACAAAGAACCCTAATGATCAAAATAACTAGAAACTAAACTAACCTAACATGTTCAGCACATAAAACAGTTAAACAACAATGCACTCAATCATCCTAAGCCATATATTTTGCAAATGCAAACACAAATATACCAAAACACCATACACCCATGATTCCACATGATTAGGGACAATGTAAGCACATCTACGCGGATAGATTGGAGGAGGGGAGGGACCATTACCTCGAGGAAGCTTCGGGAGCCGAGATCGTGGCACCTAGGGTCGATTTTGGAGGCTAGGGTTTGGTGGCGGCGTGGGGGAGAAGAGAAAGAGAGGAGGCCGACGGTTTCAGAATGGAGGAAGGAAGAAGAAGGGGGCCTCGGCGCGGCCTCAAGGGACCAGACCTCGGCGTTGAGTCGGGCCGCGCCGAGGTCTGGTGGCTCGGCGTTAAGTGATCCCACGCCGAGCTACTGGGCCACCGTGCGTTGTTGGGCCGCCTGGGCCGCGCTCCGGATGGTGCCAATAGCTCGGCGCGCAGTCCAGCTGCGCCGAGGTTGGGCCCTTGGCGTTGGCTGACACGACGCCGACGTCTCGGACCCCACGCGCCACCGTGTCGCCGACGACCCCGGTCGTCCGTGACGTAGCAATACCTCGGCATCGTGTCACTCGACGCCGACCCTCATACCTCGGCGTCATGTTCTAAGACGCCTAAAAATGGTCTATTTTCAGAAAACGTTTTGGCGTAGGTATTTTTGTAAACATTGTTTTCAAAAGGGACCAAAATACAAAAATTTCACAAACATTGCTCGCCTTGTCACAACCAGCAACTGTAAGCCTGTCCAACTCAAAGGATTGCCCGCAGATACATTTTGGGAATTCTTCCAGAAATGTGCATTTCGTAGAGAGAGCCCAGAGTCATATCCTCGCTTGCAAGAGATTGGTTGGAAAATTTCCTCTAAGCTGTGTGGTACTCCTTTGGCTGCCAAAACTCTTGGACGGTTGTTGCATACTAATCTGACCGAGGAATTCTGGACTGCAATCAATGAAAGTGAATTGTGGGAGCAGCAACAACAAGACGGTGAGATATTACCTGCCCTTCGACTGAGCTACTTGTACCTCCCATATCAACTTAGGAGATGCTTTGCATTTTGCTGCATGTTTCCAAAAGATTATAGCTTAGACAAGCATGAGATAGTTGATATTTGGGTGGCACAGGGCTTTGTTGCACCACAGGGGAACATGCATCTTGAAGACATAGGGATCAGATACTTGAATGAATTGACAGACAGATGTCTTTTCCAAACTGATCCAAAGTTCCCTAATCATAATAGATATGTAATGCATGACTTGATCCATGATACTGCGCAACATGTTTCTATGCATGAATGCTTGTTGATGACAGATTTGAGCTACGTTGGGAGACATGAGTTTCGCATATGTCGGTTGAGGTGGATGCTGAATCCTTGAACACAATGAAAAACATTCAGCATTTGAATAGATTGCGCTCACTTAGGTTTGGTAAATTTTTGAGTGCTGAGATCACCTGGTTCAGTCAGCTCTCTAACATCCTGTTTTTGAGCCTAAAAGGTTGCAGGCTGGTGAAGCTACCTGAAAGCATATGTGAGTTGAGTAGCCTCCGTTATCTTGATATATCCAACAGCAAGGTAAAAGAACTGCCAGAGAAATTCTGGTGCCTGTACAGCCTACAAGTTGTTGATGCAAGTCATTCATGTATGGAAACAATTCATAAGGATGTAACGAAGCTAATCAAATTGCGTCAACTAGCACTGCCAAACAAAGCCTCTATCGCCTTATCGAAGCTACCTGGGCTAGGAAATCTGTCTTGCCTTCGACACTTGAGGTATTTTACAGTTGGGAATCAGGAAGGGTCAATTGCTGAGTTGAAGGCCATGAATCAGCTCAGGGGAATGCTATCTATCAAATCTATTCATAATGTGAATAGGCAGGAAGAGGCTTCTGCAGCTAGGCTCGTTGACAAGAAATACCTCAAGGAATTAAATCTAATCTGGCGACTTAGGCCCTATTTGGTTGGGCTTTTGGCTTTGGCTTTTGGCCCCAAAAGCCAAAAGCCCAACCAATTGGGCTGCTTTTGGAGGCTGCTTTTTCAGAAACAGCTGCTTTTCCGTAGTACATTTTTGAAAGCTGGTTTGACCCTGCTTTTGGCTTTTGGCTTTCTGCTTTTCAAAATTGGTGGAATAAAAAGCTCTTCCATAGTTGTTTCAAGAGAGATAAAAATAGAAGGTATATTTTATACTTGTTTAACCAAACAGCTTTCAGCTTTTCTACAGCTCACAGCCCACAGCAGCTTTCCCACAGCTCATAGCCCACAGCAGCTTTTTCCCACAGCCACAGCTCAACCAAACAGGGCCTTAATCCCAGAACTAGCCACAAGAGCCCCCATGAGAATGAAGTGGCCGACGGCTTGCGCCCTATTGAGAGAATTGAAGGCCTTAAAATACATGGCTTTTGGGGTAACAGGTTACCAAGTTGGTTGAATCCAGAAAACCTACAGAATTTAAGAAGGCTGGAGCTTTCCCATTGTTTTTGCTTCGAAACTTTATCGATCTCCCACTTTGGTGGTGGTACACAAGGTGATTCAACGGGTCAGCGTGCAAGCAGCAGTGCCAATTGCAGCAATGCCAGCGCATTCCTTGCCTTCACACACCTCACTCGTATAAGCATTATGCACTGCAATGGCTGAAAAATCTTGACCAGTTCCTGTCCCCGAAGAACCTGCCATCCGTCGAGGTCATACATCTTCTGACTGTAGCAATCTGGAATCAATACCTGCCGATTTTGTGGGATTTGTTCACCTCCGAGACCTACTTCTTGCTGGTTGTATCAGTTTGGTGTGCCCACAGTCACGGGAAACGGTTTTCCCCTCTTCACTCCAAAGGCTATACATTAATTCTTGTGGTCAGCTTGACAGCGAATCATTTTCATTCTGCCTAGAGAAACTCACCTCTCTAAGTGTGCTATGCTTGGTTGGATGTGACAACGTCGAGTCGATTCATCTGGACTCGATCCCCTCCAGAAACACGCTCAAACTCTTGCAGCTGGAAAGATGCCCGAAGTTATCATCCATTGGTGGATCGGGCGTCCCTTCTTCGTCCATAAACAGCATGTTTGTTGGGTCGTATTTGGCTTATAGGCCATGACTTATCAGCTAACGAATAATATTTTTCTCTCCCACCAAACCAGCCAACAGTGCTTTCAACCATGATTTATAAGTCAAACAAGCACAAACGAACAGGACGAAAGTACGTCAAAGCATCAGACTGTGCTAAGCTAACCCAAGTATCACAACCCTACAGAAAGAATGCACTATCGACCGAAGCGGCGAATGAAATCAGAGAGTTTGTTGGTACATTGTATTATCACTGTAACTAGAAAATAAGTAGAAAGACTTTGCGGACAGATATAAATGTAGACATGTGTGCGTGCTCTTTTATTTTTTATGTGTATTTGCAGGGGTGACCTATTCATCTGACATCAATTACGCATGTGGTTAAGATTAAGTTTTTTTGTGGTTTTTAGAGTCATCTACAGAATTGATTTCATATTACTTCCCGTCAACCTGCAGCTGTGGAGTCAGGTTAGTTATTGATATTGTTTGTCGCTATATATTCAACTATATATGTTAAACAACTTTTTGATTAAAACAAACATGAGTCGGTAGATTAGTTGGTGTGCCGCTGAGTTTTCTCTGCACACTTAGGTTATTGATTTGTTATTTCTGTACCCAGTGGCAGAGGGAAGGAGGAGCTGAGGGGCCCCGGCACCCCAAACATTGCTAAGCCTTCTATATTATACATCCTTAATTAGCTAGTTCATAGTTTAATTAGCTAGTTAATGATACTATTTGTGTTTTGATTTCTTGTCATTTCTCTTTATTAATCTCTAATAGCATCTTACATAATTAAGCGTTAGTTTTTTCTGTTATTTTTTTCATCTATTATGTTCTTATTATAATTATCTACCGAACATCTATTTCGTCCTCACAATACCCCTCTAATTAAACTATAATTAGTGAGCTGTTTATTTGCTCCTTTAAAAATGATCTCTAATAGCATGTACATTATTCAGGATTAGTCCTCCGGTTATCTTACTTAAGGTTCTCCACTGATCTGAGCATGAGGATTTAAGGCCGGAATGAATAAGAAGATGAAGACAAAAAAAAAATGAATACACTCCTGTAGTACTCCTATATATCAAATAAATAAAAGGCCTGTTGTACCTCACTAGTTGTGTACTTGTGTATATATTTGTAGTTCGGGTCTCTGGTAAGAAACAGTCGCTTCTATATTTCAATGTGATTTTGAGAGAATCAGAGAAATAAAACCGGGTGGATTTTGAGAGAAACAGAGAAATAAAACCGGTGGAATATGTCAAAGCTAGATCAGTAGGTGGCGGACTGGTGGTTATCGTAGACTCTAGCTGGAACGCTACAAGAATTCCACCAAAACCTTTTGTGACTCTCCTATGAAATTCCAAGAAACTCATGTGCTTCCAAAAAGGATCGAGCAAAAATGCTAACAAGTGGTCTATACTCTGTACAAGCTCAGCACTACATCTTTCTTTGACAGGCCGACAAACAGCCTTGTCGGGCCTCATACTAGTCAGCGCATCTTAAGGGAGAAGAAGTCCAATTTACCTCCCTCAACTATCGTGTTTGTCTAATTTTTCTCTCTAATCTATAAAATTAGTTTTTTTAACCTCCCTCAACTTTTGAAAACCATGTACTTTTGCAGCCTGAAGGTTTTGATGGTGGTTTTGTTGATGTGACGTCATGTCAGAGGGAGTAAAATGAACTAAGTTAAAAGTTCAAGGAGGTAAATCGAACTAGAAATATATTTTTTAGAAAAATATCTTTAAAATTATAAATTATCAAATATATTTTTACAAAAAATATATAATTAAAAACCCTAAAAGTTTAATCTTAGAAAATTCATATAAAATTTATTTTAGCTCAAAAATGATGGAACTAGTTTTTTATTTTAAAAAAATCATGCTCTATGTTATGGTGCTGAACTTAGGTTAACAAGATACTTTGAAATTTTATCTAGGGTAGGGAACCAATGTCCACTATGGTCCCGGCGGTGCTTCACTAACGCTTATGTGTAGTTCGGATGACTAATGTCGACTAATTATAATAGATACGATAGCTTCTACAAGGAAATAAGCACAAATATGAGTCCATCGAGATTCAAACAATTTGAACCTAGACACCATAACTTAGAGCGTGATTTTAGAAAAATCTAAAACAAGTTTCATAATTTTTTGAGCTAAAACAAATTTTATATGAATTTTCTAAGATTAAACAAGGTTTTAGGATTTTTAATTGTAGTATTTATTCGTGTGTAAAAATATATTTGGATAATTTTAATTTTTTTAATAAATTTTTAGATATTTTTTATAGATAATATTTCTAATCCGATTTATCTCCTTGAACTTTGAACTTAGTTCGATTTACCCCCTCTGACGTGGCGTCATATCAACAAACCACCATCAAAACCGCTGCAGTGCAAAAGTACACTGTTTTTAAAAGTTGAAGGAGGTTAAAAAACTGGTTTAGTAGATTATGGAGGAAAATCGGACGAGGTTAAAGGAAGTAAATTGGACTTCTTCCTCCTAAGGGTGATCGAGGCCCACGGCCCAACTACCATGGTGTTCCTTCACTCGTCGGCCCATCAGTAACACCGATGCGGCGCCGATCGATGGCCGTGGCAGCGGCGGCCGCCACTCCGGCGACGAAGAGAAGACCTGCCCGCGTCCTTCTCCTCTCTCTGCAGCTTCCCCAGCCGCTCGTGGTTCTAGTGTGGGAAGGGGAAGGCAGAGCGGGGGATGTGGGTTCGGCTCCGTCGTGTTCGCGAGCCACCGCGGCCAACAGTCTAATCGAGAACCACCGCGGCGGGAACATTGCGAGCATCCAGGTAATCATCTCGAGGCGCGCAGTTTAATTCTATATCTGGGTTTCATGTTGTTGTTGTCGTCTGCGAACTCCATCCCAATTCCATTCCAATTTCCACATCCGGGCCCCCGAGCCCGGCTCTCCCGGGTCACCTGGCGCCGTATATATTAGAGAAGTCTGACTGTCTGAGATCTGCTCTGCTCACAATTAACCGTCTACAAACCCATGTCAGTTAACATGCTCTTGCTGCTAAAGTGCTCAAATTGGTTGTCAACAACGTTTTCAGAGCATCGATTCAATTCTGCCTGGAAATGATGGTTATACAGATGGTTCCAACCAATTACACTTCCTTATCGACCTGAAGCAATTAGGTGCTGCCCAGCACTGCCGTGGGAAGCAAATCCGAATGGCAAATGCTTGTTATTAACACGAATAGAACTCCGGTTCAAGGATTTAGATAGCATGAGCGCATGAAACATGAACCACACACGCATGAAACATGAACCACACACTTAATGTTGCAGAAACCCGATCAATCAAACATTCAAAGCATAGTGTATATTGGTGTAGCACATACAGTACATTACCAAATCAAATGTG